>NW_026943822.1:1950991-2080991 GCF_035594765.1 Anolis carolinensis | reverse complement strand
TCTGTTTCTTATATGGACTAGAAGTCCATTGGGGTCACCTCCAACTCTAGGTCTCTATCTGTCTATTTCTTAGATGGACTAGATGTTCATTGGGGTCACCTCCAACTCTAGGGTCCTATCTATCTTCTATCTATCTCTTATAGGATGGACTGGATGGTCTTTGTGGTCTCTTCCAGCTCTAGGATTCCATCTATCAATCATCTATCTATCTATCTTCTCTTAAAGGATGGACGTGATGGCCCTTGTGGTCTTTCCAACTCTAGGGTCCTATCTATCGCATATCTATCTCTTATGGAATGGACTGGATGGCCTTTGTGGTCTTTTCCAGCTCCAGGATTCCATCTATCTATCTATCTATCTATCTGTCTGTCTGTCTGTCTGTCTGTCTATCTCTAAAAGGATGGATGTGATGGCCCTTCTGGTCTTTCCAGCTATAGGGTCCCATCTATCTATCTATCTATCTATCTATCTATCTATCTATCTATCTATCTATCTATCTATCTGTTTCTTATATGGACTAGAAGTCCATTGGGGTCACCTCCAACTCTAGGTCTCTATCTGTCTATTTCTTAGATGGACTAGATGTTCATTGGGGTCACCTCCAAGTCTAGTGTCATATCTATCTTCTATCTATCTCTTATAGTCGTCCAGAGGAGGGCGACTAAAATGATTAAGGGTCTGGAGAACAAGCCCTATGAGGAGCGGCTTAAAGAGCTTGGCATGTTTAGCCTGCAGAAGAGAAGGCTGAGAGGAGACATGATAGCCATGTACAAATACGTGAAGGGAAGTCCTAGGGAGGAGGGAGGGAGCTTGTTTTCTGCTGCCCTGCAGACTAGGACACGGAACAATGGCTTCAAACTACAGGAAAGAAAGGAGATTCCACCTGAACATCAGGAAGAACTTCCTCACTGTGAGAAGGGCTGTTCACCAGTGGAATTCTCTCCCCGGGGCCGTGGTGGAGGCTCCTTCCTTGGAGGCTTTTAAGCAGAGGCTGGATGGCCATCTGTCGGGGGTGCTTTGAATGCGATTTCCTGCTTCTTGGCAGAATGGGGTTGGACTGGATGGCCCATGTGGTCTCTTCCAACTCTACTATTCTATGATTCTATGATTCTATGATTCTATAGGATGGACTGGATGGTCTTTGTGGTCTCTTCCAGCTCCAGGATTCCATCTATCTATCTATCTATCTATCTATCTATCTATCTATCTATCTATCTATCTATCTATCTATCTATCTATCCTATCTATCTATCTATCTATCTATCTATCTATCTATCTATCTATCTATCTATCCTATCTATCTCCTTCTCTGGAGGTTTCTAAGCAGAGCCTGGATCCAAGGCACACTAAGAGACAAGCCCTGCTGATGCATGTGGGCTCCTGACCCTTGTTAGTGGCCAACTGACCTTCCTCCTCCTTCTCTTGGCAGTGGTTCGGGAACCTGGTGACTCTCCGCTGGTGGAACGATCTGTGGCTGAACGAGGGCTTTGCGTCCTACGTGGAATACCTGGGGGCGAATGCTGCCGAGCCCACTTGGAATATTGTGAGTTGCTCTCTTTGTGTGCTGTTTTGAGTGGAGAGAGGCAGTGCTGAGCAGTGGAGCAAGGCTCTGGATTTAAACAGAGGCTGTACGGCCATCTGTTGGGAGGGCTTTGATTGTGTTTTTCCTGCATTTCAGAAGGGGATTGGACTAGATGGCCCTTGGCGTCCTGTCCAACTCTATGATTCTATGATTATATAGACAAAAAAAATAAATACCGTATATACTCGAGTATAAGCCGACCCGAATATAAGCCGAGGCACCTAATTTTACCACAAAAAAACTGGGAAAATATTGACTCAAGTATAAGCCGAGGGTGGTAAATTTCAGAAATAAAAATAGATACCAATAAAATTACATTAATTGAGGCATCGGTAGGTTAAATGTTTTTGAATATTTACATAAAGCTCAAATTTAAGGTAACATTGTCCAAGTCTGATCAAATCATTATTCTCATCTTCTGCAATGTAAATGTACCTATGTATCCTTTTCATAATAATAGAGTAAAATAATACATGTAATAATAATAATAATAATAAATACAGGAAAATAATACATGTAGTAATAAATAGAGTAAAATAATAAATGCATTAATAATAATAAGAAGAAGAAGATCAGAGTGAAATAATAAATGTATTATTATTAATAATAATAAAAATAGAGTAGAATAAATGTAATAATAGCAACAATAATAGAGAAAAATAATACCAATAATACCAATAATAATACCAATAATAATAGAGAAAAATAATAAATGTCAAGGTACAGTAGAGTCTCACTTGTCCAACACTCACTTATCCAACATTCTGGATTATCCAACGCATTTTGTACTCAATGTTTTCAATACATTGTGATATTTTGGTGCTAAATTCATAAATACAGTAATTACTACATAGCATTAATGTGTAACGAACTACTTTTACTGTCAAATTTGTACTCAATGTTTTCAATGCATTGTGATATTTTGGTGCTAAATTCATAAATTCAGTAATTACTACATAGCATTAATGTGTAATGAACTACTTTTTCTGTCAAATTTGTACTCAATGTTTTCAATACATTGTGATATTTTGGTGCTAAATTCATAAATTCAGTAATTACTACATAGCATTAATGTGTAATGAACTACTTTTTCTGTCAAATTTGTACTCAATGTTTTCAATACATTGTGATATTTTGGTGCTAAATTCATAAATACAGTAATTACTACATAGCATTAATGTGTAATGAACTACTTTTTCTGTCAAATTTGTACTCAATGTTTTCAATACATTGTGATATTTTGGTGCTAAATTCATAAATACAGTAATTACTACATAGCATTAATGTGTATTGAACTACTTTTTCTGTCAAATTTGTTGTATAACATGATGTTTTAGTGCTTAAATTGTAAAATCATAACCTATTTTGATGTTTAATAGGCTTTTTCTTAATCTCTCCTTATTATCCAACATATTCACTTATCCAACGTTCTGCCGGCCCGTTTATGTTGGATAAATGAGACTCTACTGTAATACCAATAATAATAGAGAAAAATAATAAATGTAATAATACCAATAAGAACAGAGAAAAATAATAAATATACCATATATTCTTGAGTATAAGCTGACCCAAATATAAGCCAACCAGGACCCTGACCCGAGTATAAGCCGAGGGGGGCTTTTTCAGTCTTAAAAAAAGGGCTGAAAAACTAGGCTTATACTTGAGTATATACAGGATGTGTTTTCTGATGATCTTTGGCGACCCCTCTGACACCCCCGGGGGGGGGGTCCCGACCCCCAGTTTGAGAAGCACTGCTCCAGAGCGATCTTAAAGGGCCAGAGGCATAATGCTTGAAAGAGGCTTGCATTTTTTTTTGCAGAAAGACCTGATGGTGAGCAACGAAGTGTACCGGGTGATGGCCATTGACGCGCTGGTCTCCTCGCACCCGCTGTCCTTCAACGAGTCGGAGATCAACAGCCCGGCTCAGATCAGCGAAGTCTTTGACGCCATCGCCTACAGCAAGGTGAGAGGATGTGCGTGATAAGCAAAAACTGTACCAGCCGGTGGAGATAAGATAAACACATCGGCCCCATAAAACACAATAAAACAGCAATCCAGGAGGGAACGACAGTGGGTTCGCCAGCCCAGACCCTGAACTATGAGGCCAATTAAATAAAATTCCTGGGCAATAGAAATGCCATCGCCGGTTGCCTCAAAGGGCTCGGCCTTGACTTCGGGTGCATTTACCTGGAGCATTTCGGCCTCCGTGATGCCTCCATGTGTTGGCAAGGGATTAGGCAAAGGTAAAGGTTTTCCCCTGACTTGAAGTCTAGTCGTGCCTGACTCTGGGGGTTGGTGCTCATCTCCATTTCTGAGCCGAAGAGCCGGCGTTGTCCGTAGACACCTCCATGACTGCATGGGTGCCCTTACCTTCCTGCTGGAGCAGTACCTTGTTAATGTGGGATTGGTGTATTCATAGTGTTTAAATGCAATTTGTGCCATGCTTGTATTGCAACTGAGTGCATCATCCAGAATGTACCACAATGTGGAAAAAGTTAATTGCCAAGAAGCTATGATAATAATAATAATAATAATAATAATAATAATAATAATAATAATAATTTTATTTTTGTACCCCGCCACCAGGGCCGTAGCCAGAAAAAAATTTCGCGAGGGGTTTTGAAAATTTCGGGGGGGGGGGGGGGGTTGAACCCCTAGCACATACCTCTCCCCGCTACAAACCTGTCAATATCTGCTTGAGATAGTGCCTGGAGGGACTCTTAATGTTTTGCATCTCATAGACTTAGCATGGGGATTTGGTTAACCAGTTACAATTCATGAGTAAATGAGATTTTTTTTATAACTTGAAAAATTTCGGGGGGGGGGGGTTGAACCCCTAAAAACCCCCCCTCGCTACAGGCCTGCCCACCACCATCTCCCCAGAGGGACTTGGGGCGGCTTACAGATATAAAACCAACATACAATAATATCAAATACAAAAACACACAACTAAATTTAAAAGGCATTAAAAATCATGATGACCTTGATGTGTGGCTGGAACTAGGGAGTATCCAGACACAAGTGTTTGTGCATAACGATTGCATCAGTTCAGTTCTGTTCAGTTCAGTTCTGTCTGCCTAGAGTTCGAGTCAAGTTTTGTTGGAGAACAGAACAGTCCTGTGTTCGTTTGTTGTCTGCAAGTCTGTTTGTGTTGATTACTGCTGCATACAGTAAAACTTTGTAAATAGTTTTACCAACGTCTCTGAGTGTCTCTTCGTTCCACTGATCTTTCGGTCAGCAAGTTCCACAACTCAGCAGTTTAACCTACTGCGGGGACTCCTTGGGAAGGGATTGTCTTTATGGCAGAAGGGGGTGGGACTGGATGAGCTTTGGGGGTCCCTACCCTCCTTACTTTTCAGAAGAGCTCTTCCAACAGGCCTTTGGTGACTGACTTCCATAGTAAAGGACTGAGCTGTTGCTTATTTTATCTTTATTGAACTTTATTCCTTTAGCCGGCCATAGTTTCCTTTGTTTACGCCTTCCCCAGCACTTTAATTGGGACAATAGTTCTGGTATTGTCCTCCCCCCGATTGTATCTGACACTACTGACACTTTCTTTGGCCCAGTCCCTTTTAGGAGCCAACCCAGGATTTTATCAAAGTCTGTCTATTTTATGTGATCTTATTAGTTTTACGATCTGTTTTACTGTTGATTGATTTGTTTTATTGTGTTTTTACATTGCCTGTTTACCCTGGGCTTGACCCTATGTAAGCCGCCCCGAGTCCCTTTGGGGAAATGGGGCGGGGTATAAAAATAAAATTATTATTTTATTATGACACAGCAAACAAGATAGACATGCTGGATTTCGTATAACAAAATCACAAGTTGAACACTTCCCAAGCGTCTAGGACTGTGTGATGTATTATTATTATTATTATTATTATTATTATTATTATTATTATTATTATTATTATATTATGACACAGCAAACAAGATAGATATGCTGGATTTCATATCACAAAATCACAAGTCGAACACTTCCCAAGTGTCTAGGACTGTGTGATGTATTATTATTATTATTATTATTATTATTATTATTATTATTATTATATTATGACACAGCAAACAAGATAGACATGCTGGATTTCATATCACAAAATCACAAGTTGAACACTTCCCAAGTGTCTAGGACTGTGTGATGTATTTTCGGATGAGGCGTGCAGATCCCAGCAGGGTGGCCTTTTGCAGTTGGCAGATCGTGATTATTATTATTATTATTATTATTATTATTATTATTATTATTATTTTGTCTCAATAAGAATATAAACTGCCTGGGAGTCTGCTGGAGCCTCCTTCTCTGGGGGTTTCTAAACAGATGGCCATCTGTCAGGAGGGATCGGATAGTGTCACCTCACTTTGTTTTCCTTCCTTGCTTGCTCTCTCTGCAGGGAGCCTCGGTGCTGAGGATGCTCTCCGAATTCCTCACAGAGGACCGCTTCAAAAAAGGGCTGCAGGTGAGGCTCTGGCTCAGGTGAGGCTCTGGCTCAGGTGAGGCCAGGGCTGGCCCAAGGCAATTTTGAAGTGTAGGCGAACAGAATGTTGGTGCCCCCCAAAACCAATCTCTGAAAAATAAAAGCATTGGATAAGCAAAAATGTTGGATAATAAGGAGGGATTAAGGAAAAGCCTAAATAAAGAACAACACTCTGAAAACAGGGGAATTCCAGACAGGAAACAACCAGGGCCAGCTAACACCTCCCAACCAAGGATGCCCTCAGGGAGGAAGCAGCCAGGCTTTGAATCTGCAAGGCCATTAAATGCTAATCAAGCTGGCCAATTGCAACATTCCCACTTTCTCCCACCCTGAACTTTCCACAGATATACAAACCCCACTTACTTAGCTTCCAACAGACCTCACAATCTCTGAGGATGCCTGCCATAGGTGTGGGCCTGGCCCCGGAGGTGGCCACAGGCACCGAAGCCGAGCGGGCCCAGACCAAAGCCGAGAAGCGGCAGGAGATGTGCGCACATGCATGCGCACCTGGGAGCGCCTCAATTGCGCCCCCTACAGAATGGTGCCACAGACAAATGCCTGGTTTGCCTCGCGGTTGAACTGCCTCTGGGTGAGGCCCTCACTTTGGCTTTTGTGTCTCCGCAGTCGTACCTCCACACCTATGCCTATGGAAACACCGTCTACAGCAACCTCTGGGAACACCTGCAGAAGGTAGGTGCAGACACCCACCTGGGACCCTTTAATACATGGAGGGGAGGAGCGGGGCAAGCAGGTGGGAGCTTTGGTAGGACACCGGACTCTGATTATGGGATCTTTAGTTTGATCTAGGGAGCTAGGGAGCTCTAATGCGTGATCTAGGTGCATCAACAAACTGCAAAGACAATAGGAGAGAGCCGGGACACTAAGCCCAAGAGCCGGCGTTGTCCGTAGACACCTCCAAGGTCATGACTGCATGGCACACATTTTCCTTCCGGCCGGAGCAGTACTTATTGATCTACTCACATTTGCATGTTTTTGAACTGCTAGGTTGGCAGAAGCTAGGGCTAACGGTGGGAGCTCAACCTGCTCCCCAGATTCAAACCTCCAACTCGCTGCGCCACCACAACACTCGCTGTATTTTTAACTTATGTTGTGTTGTTGGGCTTGTCCCCATGTGAGCCACCCCGAGTCCCTTCGGGGAGATGGAGGCAGGATACAAAAATAAAGTTATTATTATTGTTGTTGTTATTATATTTATTGCAAAACTAGAGCAAAACGTGCGATAGCAGGATGTCCCTTCCGCAAGGACAAAGTTTTGCAGTTGAATAAACTTTGTCCATGTTTTTATGATAGCACCAATATATAATTCAGTTCAAAGCAGATAATATGGACTATGTGCTTTGATAACAAAAATGATGGTGTCACATAGTGAAGTCTATGGGAGCGTGCCACCAAGCCAGCCCTCTTGAGTCTTTTTTATTTCTACTTGTTTTATTTCTACTTGTTTTATATCTACTTGTTTTATTTCTACTTGTTCCCCATTCTGGTTGTGGAGCCCCTGTTCTTTGGTTAACGTTCCCTCTAATTTCTCAGATCTTGGGAAATCGGTCTCTTTGTTTTTCCTTTTTTCATTATCATTACTATTTGATTGCCAGAAGTGTTTGTGCATGGATAAATTCTAGTGATACTCTGGTCCCTTCTACACTGCCATATAATCCAGGTTATCAAAACACATAGTCCACATTATCTGCTTTGAACTGGATCATATGAGTCTACACTGGCACATAATCCAGATTATCGAAACCGGTAGTTCACATTGTCTGCGTTGTACTGGATCATGTGAGTCTACACTGGTATATAATCCAGGTTATCAAAGCGTATAGTCCACATTATCTGCTTTGAATTGGATCATATGAGTCTACATTGCTATATAATCCAGGTTATCCAAGTGTATAGTCCACATTATCTGCTTTGAATTAGATCATATGAGTCTACACAGGTTATGAAAGTGTGTAGTCCACATTATCTGCTTTGAATAGGATCATATGAGTCTACATTGCCATATAATCCAGGTTATCAAAGTGGATAGTCCACATTATCCGCTTTGAATAGGATCATATTGTTGTGGTAATCTCTGAGTGGTTAGACTCAATTTAACCCTCTCTGGGGGAGATTCCACCCAAAGGCAGCAGAGTAGCAAAAGCAAAAGCTTTCAAATGCAACAGTTACTTACATGCGGATGAGCAAGAGAAGCCTTTGTCTATTTAGGATGGCAATGGACTGCAGAGTCTCAGTAAAAGTTCAAAAACATTTATTCAGGTAAAAAGAACTCCATTGTAGATAGAAAGGCTTGGGAGCTGTCTAGTCTACTCTAGACTGGTTTCTAAGGAAAAATAAGAAAGGAAAAATAACAAACATCGAAATAGTTACATCTTGCCTGGAGGAACGGCAAGCTGTTGTTGTTAGCTTGAAGAACAAAGGGAGAAGACTGAACCAAAATGGTTCCAACCTCATGGTCCAGTTTATTGGGGCCATAAAAGACATTCTGACCAATGAGAAGTTAGTGTCCCTGGAGATTCACATTTCTACTAACTTCAAAGTAAGGGATGTGACGTAAACAGGATAGAGTGAAACACAGTAAAGCCTGTCTAGGCATGTTTTGGAAACAGGGAAAGGATTCCCTCAATATAACTCTATCATCTATCTAACTACATCTAGACTTGAGTAGTCCAGGGTGATTCCCAACACATATGAGTCTACACTGGCATATAGTTGAGGTTGTCAAGCTCTTGGCCCCCTTGACCCTCCACTGACTTTCCTCTCGATCCACGGCAGGCGGTGGACGAGGACGGGTTCAGCAGCAGCCTCCCGGGCTCCATCCAGGCCATCATGGACACCTGGACTCTGCAGATGGGCTTCCCAGTGCTGACCGTGGACACGGCCACCGGGCAGGTCACCCAACAGCACTTCCTTCTGGGCAACTCCTCCGTCCAGCGGCCCTCGCCCTTCGGGTAAGCAGGGGGTGACAGAGGGGTGCCTTGTCTGCCCGGCCACCCGAGCCCCATCCCGCCTGGCAGGGCTGCTGTTTTTGGAGCCCTGCCCCTCCTCACCTGGCTCGGCCTTGTCCTGCAGCTACACCTGGATCGTGCCCGTCACCTGGATGACCTCTGAGGGCCAAGGAGACCTGCTCTGGCTCACCCAAACAACAGGTAGGCCTCGCCAAAGCAACATAGCAAACAAAACTAGAGGCACTCAGACCAGGAGAGCCGTCATTCTGGCCATCAAAGCCTTCGACAACACATTTAGGATATTCACTTATACCCTGCTTTTCTCTCCTCTAAGGCTTTGGGCAGCTATTATTATTATTACTGTATATACTCGAGTATAAGCCTAGTTTTTCAGCCCTTTTTTAGGACAGAAAAAAAACCTCCTCGGCTTATACTCGGGTGAGGGTCCTGGTGGGCTTATATTCAGGTCGGCTTATACTCAACTATATATTGTATATTTATTATTTTTCTCTATTATTATTGGTATTGTTACATTTATTATTTTACTCTATTTATTATAATTTTATTATGTCACAGCAAACAAGATAGATATGCTGGATTTTGTATCATAAAATCACTACTCAAACACTTCCCAAGTATCTAGGACTGTTGATGTATATTATTATTATTATTATTATTATTATTATTATTATTATTTTATTTTATGACACAGCAAACAAGATAGATATGCTGGATTTTGTATCATAAAATCACTACTCAAACACTTCCCAAGTATCTAGGACTGTTGATGTATATTATTATTATTATTATTATTATTATTATTATTTTATTTTATGACACAGCAAACAAGATAGATATGCTGGATTTTGTATCATAAAATCACAAGTCAAACACTTCCCAAGTATCTAGGACTGTTGATATATATTATTACTATTATTATTTTATTTTATGACACAGCAAACAAGATAGATATGCTGGATTTTGTATCATAAAATCACAAGTCAAACACTTCCCAAGTATCTAGGACTGTTGATGTTTATTATTATTATTATTATGTCACAGCAAACAAGATAGATATGCTGGATATTGTATCACAAAATCACAAGTCAAACACTTCCCAAGTGTCTGTGTGATGTATTTTCGGATGATGTGCGCAGATCCCAGTCGGGTGGCCTTTTGCAGTTGGCAGATTGTGATTTTGTCAATGCCTATTGTTTCCAAATGCCGGCTGAGATCTTTTGGCACGGCACCCAGTGTGCCCATCACCACCGGGACCACCTGCACTGGTTTCTGCCAGAGTCTTTGAAGTTCAATCTTGAGGTCCTTATAGCGGCTGAGTTTTTCCTGTTGTTTTTCGTCAATGCGACTGTCACCTGGGATGGCGACATCAATGATCCAAACCTTTTTCTTTTCCACAACTGTGATGTCTGGTGTGTTGTGTTCCAGAACTTTGTCAGACTGGATTCAGAAGTCCCACAGTATCTTTGCGTGCTCATTTTCCAATACTTTTGCAGGTTTGTGATCCCACCAGTTCTTTGCTGCTGGGAGGTGGTACTTGAGGCATAAGTTCCAATGAATCATTTGGGCCACGTAGTTGTGCCTCTGTTTGTAGCCTGTCTGTGCGATTTTCTTACAGCAGCTGAGGATATGATCCATGGTTTCGTCGGTTTCCTTGCACAGTCTGCATTTTGGTTCAACAGCTGATCTGATGACCCAAAATAATAATAATAATAATAATAATAATAATAATAATTACTATTATTATTCCAATTCTTCAGCTTAGAAATGGAGATAAGCGCCAACCCCCAGAGTCAGACACAACTAGACTTGAGTCAGGGGAAAACCTTTACCTGACCTTTGTCTTGCTCCTTTCTGCAGCGAATGTGCCTGACTTTACTGCAACCGGAACCCCAAACAAGTGGCTGCTGCTCAACCTTAACGTTACTGGATATTTCCGTGTGAACTATGACCAGGGAAACTGGGACCGGCTGATGGAGCAGCTGAGCAACAACCATACGGTGGGTGACAGCTTGGCTTGACCCACCACCTGACCACGTGACAGTCCCCCCCCCCCAATCATTCTGGGTCCCGATTCAGGCACAGGTCAGGTCGGAAGGGGACCCAAGGGTCATCTAGTCCAGCCATGTGGGTCTTGGGATGCCACCCCCAGTGAAGGGCTTCCATCTCCCCAATCCCTTTCCAACCTCTGTCCTCTGCTCTTCCTTCCCCAGGGAATCCCAGTCCTCAACCGGGCTCAGCTGATTGACGATGCCTTCAACCTGGCCAGGTGAGAAGCTTGCCTCTCTCGGTGCTCCCCCCCACACAAAATCACCTGTTGTCTGTGCAAAAGGGCACATGCGCAGGTGGGCATCCCTCCAATGCCCTCTCCTGCCAATCAGTCAATCACAGTAGGCACTACCGCACCCTGGTGGGCGCTGCAGCGATCCAGGGGGGCGGTCATGGCACCTATTAGGAGATGGGGGCGGAGCCAGAGGAGGGGCGGGCCTCTTCCCAAGTGGCGGAGACAGGGCTGAGCACCTGAGGCGCCTGTTAGGACACACAGGGGGCGGAGCTAGGGGAGTGGGAGTGGCTTCTTTCCAAGAGCCCGAGACAGGGCTGAGCCTCTATACCTCTCCTGAGGCTCTTGTTGGGACACAGAGGGCGGAGCTAGGGAAGGGGGCGGGGCCTCCTTCCAAGAGCCTGAGACAGGGCTGAGCCTCTATACTTCTCCTGAGAGGCCTTTTAGGACTAAAGGGCGGGGCTAGGGGTGGGGGGCGGGGCCTCTTCCCAAGAGCCCGAGACAGGGCTGAGCCTCTATACTTCTCCTGAGAGGCCTATTAGGACTAAAGGGCGGGGCTAGAGATGGGGGCGGGGCCTCTTCCCAAGAGCCCGAGACAGGGCTGAGCCTCTATACTTCTCCTGAGAGGCCTATTAGGACTAAAGGGCGGGGCTAGAGATGGGGGCGGGGCCTCTTCCCAAGAGCACGAGACAGGGCTGAGCCTCTATACTTCTCCTGAGAGGCCTATTAGGACTAAGGGGCAGGGCTAGGGATGGGGGCAGGGCCTCTTCCCAAAAGCCTCTGTATACCTCCCCGAGGCGCTTGTTAGAACACAGGGGCGGGGTATAAAGGTTCAGCCTCGTCAGGCACTTGGGAATTGGCCCCGCCCCCTCCTCTAGCCCTGCCCCCTGTGTCCTGGCCATAGGACAGGGATAGAAGCTCAGCCCTGCCTCAGAGCTCGTAACTCCGCCCATCCCAGTCCTGGCTGCCCATTTGTAGCCCCGCCCACCTCCCCCTCCCAGCCCTGCATCTTGGACTAGGGGAGAGGCTCAGCCCCGCCCTCTTGAGCAGGAGCCACGCCCACCCCTCTAAGCCACGCCCCCTTTCCAGGGGGCACTGAGTCATATTTTTTCTGGCCAAATAAGTTTGGACCCCTTGTCCACCTCTCTTCATGGCTCAAGATGGGTCACAACACAGTCAGAAAACACACAAATACTATAACAATTCTACAAATAGAGGTCATGCATATGAAATTGCAGATGAAAACAAATTGGGAGATAGAGCTCATATCCCAGTGGATCCAAAGTGACTTGAACGCATTAGAGAGCTAAGCCAAAACCAACAAAATGGATTTGAATGGGAGAAATTACACTTCAGTAGAAAAAAAAATGAAATGCACAGATATGGGATGGGTGACACCTGACTTGATCACAGTCTATGTGAAAGGGATCCAAGAATCTTAGTAGATCATAAGAAGAACCTGAGTGTGATGCAGCAGCTAAAAAGGCCAATGCAATTCTAGGTTGCATCGATAGGAAGATAGTGTCTGGACAGAAGGAAGTCATAGTCCAGCAGAAGCTGGATGGCCATCTGTCGGGGGTGCTTTGAATGTGATTTCCTGCTTCTCAGCAGGGGGTTGGACCGAATGGCCCATGAGGTCTCTTCCAACTCTATGATTCTATGCTCTAACCACTGAAATAGATACTAGGTAAGTACGTTGGTAGGTAGAGAGAGAATAGGATAACTTTATTGTCATTGAACATCATGCCATGAAATTTACAAAAGTATATCCAGGGTTGAGGTGGATCCTTAAGGATATATTTTGAGCTTTCTTAAGGCAGCGGGAAGGATAAAGTTCTTCCAAAGAGGGGAGTGAGTGGCGTGAAGGAAACTCCTGGTTTACGGTGGGGAGGGCTCTTTGCTTTGCAGAGCGGGGCAGGTCAGCACCATCCTGGCCCTCGACACAACGCGCTACCTGGCCAACGAGACCGACTACCTGCCTTGGGATGCCGCCCTCAGCAACCTGGGCTACTTCAGGCTCATGTTTGACCGTTCGGATGTCTACGGGCCCATGAGGGTGAGCGGAGCAAGGCTCTGGCGGAAGGGGGCCGGGTGATAAGAAGTATATAAAATAATAATGCAAAATATAATGTTAATAATATCATTTCACATAATAATAAGTATATACAAATAATATAAAATATATTATTAGTATTATTAATATAAAAGGTAAAGATAAAGGTTTCCCGTGACGTTAAGTCCAGTCGTGTCCGACTCTGGGGGTTGGTGCTCATCTCCATTTCTAAGCCGAAAAAGCAATACCTATTGATCTACTCACATTGACATGTTTTCGAACTGCTAGGTTGGCAGAAGCTGGAGCTAACAGCGGGCTCTCATTCTGCTCCCGGGATTTGAACCTTCGACCCTTCGGTCTACAAGTTCAGCAGCTCAGTGCTTTAACACACTTCACCACCAGGGCTCCTCATTAGTATTATTAATATCTCTATATATAAAAGAGTGATGGCATCATGGCGACCCACAAAACAACAAAACTACAGGCCCCGCAACCTCGAAATTTGACAACACAACCCATCATCCACGCCTTTAGGTTGATAAAACAAAAAGAAAAGAAAAATAAAGTCCTGATTTGAGAGAGAGGAATAATTGCTTTTATCCAATTGCTGCCAGTTAGAAGGCTAAGCTCCTCCAACTTGGTCTCCTAGCAACCCAATAAAAAATAATAAAAAACACTAAAAATTAATACAATAAAATACTATAATAACAGAAAATAACTAAAAATAATACAAGAAAATAATAAAATATAATAAATAAAAATATAACTTACAATAAAATTAATAAAAAATGCAAATAACGTCAAATAAAAATTACACAACAATTTTTAACCAATACCACCACCACTTTGCCACAGCAACGCATGGCCGGGCACAGCTAGTACATATATAAAATAATATTAATATAAAAGGTAAAGGTTTCCCTTGACGTTAAGTCCAGTCATGTCTGACTCTAGGGGATGGTGCTCATCTCCATTTCTAAGCTGAAGAGCCGGCGTTGTCCATAGACACCTCCAAGGGCATGACTGCATGGACCACCGTTACTTTCCCGCTGCAGCGGTACCTATTGATCTACTCACATTTGCATGCAGCACGATTTGTGTTCCTGGGTTATAAATGTCATTTCCTGATCGGTTCTCTCATAAAAACATGGGGCAAATATATTAAACTGCAAAATAATATATACAACCATTACAACAGATTTAATTATGAATGCTATTTAAAAATCCACTTAAAATCCATACAAACATAATAAGCCAAACTAAAAGCCTCAGCATCACCTTGAAGGCAAATGGGAGCAAGGCTTTCAAAGTGAGTCCAACCATGTCTGTCCTGCTTTCCCTCAACAGAAATACATCCAGAAACAGATCACCCCTCTCTTCAATCATTTCAAGGACGTCACCTCCAACTGGACCACCATCCCCTCCAGCCTCATGGATCAGTGAGTCTTGTCGAACAAAAGAGCCTCTCTAAGCTTTTGGGTTTTTTTATCGTGTCAGAAGCGACTTAAGAACATACTGCAAGTTGCTTCTGGTGTGAGAGAATTGGCCGTCTATAGACGTTGCCCAGGGAACCCCTGGATGTGTTAACTGGGAGGCTTCTGTCACGACACCACAAGCTATAGCTGACAGACAGGAGCTCACCCCATCTCGCAGATTCAAACTAGCAATCTTCAGGTCAGCAACCCAATCTTCAAATCAGCAGTTCAGCCGGCACCTATTAGGACACGGGGGCGGGGCCAGGGGAGGGCGGGGCCTCTTACCAAGTGCTGGAGACAGGGCTGAGCCCCTGAGGCGCCTGTTAGGACACAGGGGGCGGAGCTAGAGGAGTGGGCGTGGCTTCTTCCCAAGAGCCCGAGACAGGGCTGAGGATCTATACCTCTCCTGAGGTGCTTGTTGGGAGACAGAGGGCGGAGCTAAGGAAGGGGGCGGGGCCTCCTTCCAAGAGCCTGAGACAGGGCTGAGCTTCTATGCCTATCCTGAGAGGCCTTTTAGGACTAAAGAGCGGGGCTGGGGTGGAGGCGGGGCCTCTTCCCAAGAGCCCAAGACAGGGCTGAGCCTCTGTATCTCTCCTGAGAGGCCTTTTAGGACTATAGGGCAGGGCTGGGTGGGGGTGGGGCCTCTTCCCAAGACCATGAGACAGGGCTGAGCCTCTGTATACCTCCTCTGAGGCGCTTGCTAGAACACGAGGGCGGGGTATAGAGGTTCAGCCCCACCAGGCACTTGGGAAGAGGCCCCGCCCCCTCCTCTAGCCCTGCCCCCTGTGTCCAGGACAGGGATAGAAGCTCAGCCCTGCCTCAGAGCTGGTAACTCTGCCCATCCCAGTCCTGGCTTCCCATTTGTGGCCCCGCCCACCTCCCCCTCCCAGCCCTGTATCTTGGACTAGGGGAGAGGCTCAGCCCCGCCTCCTTGAGCAGGAACCACGCCCACCTCTATAAGCCACGCCCCCTTCCAGGGTGTTAATGAAGAAACGACTCTTTGGGGGCTCCCCTGTTTCCCCAGGTACAACGAGATCTCGGCCATCAGCACCGCCTGCTCCTACGCCATCCCCGAATGCCAGGAACTGGCCACCGGCCTCTTCAACGCTTGGAGAGAAAACCCGGCGGCCAACCCGTAAGTGCCTCCGCCCTGGCCGTTCTCGGGTGGCGACTGGCCGCCGGTCCCTCATATTCATTAATGGCCGGTAGTAGGACTGTGGGATCAATGAAAAAATATTTCAAAACTCGGCGATTTTCTTGGTACCAGATTCTGGTATTTTGTTAGGTTCTCTTCTTCCAGTTGTGATGCGGGTAAGTCTTCCACTAGGAGAAAGCACCAAGACACACACTGGTAGATTCCAACAGGTTTTATTGTACAGAAAACCAGAACCTTCTCTGTAGCCCATTTATATAGGGGCTCTCACATACCAGAGGGTAATTGAGGTTTTATGGCTGGCCCATTTTATGGCTGGCATCTGTTCTTTGTCAGTGCTTGGTCTGCGTCCTGAGATGTCAAAGATCGGAGATTATGACAGTGTTTCAGTTCTAAAATTTTTCTCCCCTCTTTCTTGCATGTTTTTAATATTGATTCATATGCACAGATGTAACGAATTTGATCTGATTTATGAGGATTCATGACCATTTTGCACAGCTCTAGCCTAAAAACCTTCAGCCCCCCCCCCCCCAATCAAATGCTGAAGGCAGGAGATCTTTTTGCAAGATCAGGACACCTTGGTGGGTGGAGTAACTAAGGAAAGTGCCACAGTGACTTGATGTGCAGTTCAGGACCTTGGAGAGCGGCCCCTGGCCCAAGGGTGGGCTGCCAACTGCCTTCTTCGTATTATTATTATTATTATTTTTCTTCTTCCAGGATCGCACCCAACCTGCGCTCCAGCATCTACTGCAGTGCCATCCGGACAGGGGACGAGGCGGCCTGGGACTTTGCCTGGCAGATGTTCCGCAACGCCACCGTGGTCTCCGAGGCTGACAAGCTCCGCAGCGCCTTGGCCTGCAGCCAGGAGACCTGGATCCTCCAGAGGTGAGCCACGAAGGGCGCAGGGTCTCGAAGCCTGGCACCCTCACACTGCGGCCCTCCAGCTGTTTGGGCCGCCAACTCCCAGAATTCCTGACTATCGAACAAGCTGGCTAAGGCTTCCGGGAGTTGGAGGCCCAAACAGCTGGAGGGCCGCAGTGTGAGGGTGCCTGCTCTAAGCAGAGTGGAGTGTGGCGCATATATTTATATGCATGCATATATGTGTATGCCTATACAGTAGAGTCTCACTTATCCAAGCTTCACTTATCCAAGGTTCTGTATTATCCAAGACAGTCTGCCTTTTAGTAGACATTGTTTTGGTAGTGGACCGTCTACAGGCATCACACTCAACTCCTGGAACTATTCCATCAGCGTTGCCTCAGGAAAAAAACCCACTGATAATACAGTAGAGTCTCACTTATCCAACACTCGCTTATCCAAGGTTCTGGATTATCCAATGCATTTTTGTAGTCAATGTTTTCGTTTGTGAGCCAGAGCCAGGTCTTCCCCTTCTCAGCTTTTCCTTCAATTTTGTCAAGGAACTTTCCACGCAATGTTTTGTTGTGCCAGCTGTCAGCTCTAGTTTGTAGTGCGGTTTTCTTGTACTGATTCTTTGTCTGCTGTGTTTTGAGGATTTTCTAATTTTTGACTTCAATCAAATATTATTATTATTATTATTATTATTATTATTATTATTATTATTATTCCATGTGCTTCTCCTTTTTCCCCCTGGCAGGTACCTACAGTACACGCTGAGCGACCAGATCCGCCGGCAGGATGCCACCTCCACCATCACCAGCATCGCCAGCAACGTGGTTGGGCAGACCCTGGTATGGGACTTTGTCCGTGCCAATTGGAAGACCCTCTTCGAGCAGTGAGTGTGGGTTGGGGGTTATTGGGGGTGGGGTGGGGTGGGGGCTGCCTGCGTGGCTGCTTGTCCAGATTGACCAACCCCTCTGCCCACTTTCCTCCTTTGATGTCAGGTACGGCGGAGGCTCTTTCTCCTTCTCCAGCCTCATCCAAGGAGTAACGCAGAGGTTTGCCTCTGAATTTGAACTCCAGCAGGTAAGGGCTGTGCCAGGTGGGAGAAACACAGCTGGGGAGTGTGTGTTTACTATACCTAAATAGGTAGACATTAGACATGAGCGATCCATGAAAAAAATGGTTCTAAACTCGCTTCTAAAGTAGGGGACGCTGGTGCTCCGTTTCTGAAACTACTTCCGAAATTTGGCTCAAAAAAGTTTTGAAACTTAAGAATACAGTAGAGTCTCACTTATCCAAGCCTCGCTTATCCAAGCCTCTGGATAATCCAAGCCATTTTTGTAGTCAATGTTTTCAATATATTGTGATATTTTGATGCTAAATTCGTAAATACAGTAATTACAACATAACATTACTGCATATTGAACTACTTTTTTGTCAAATGTATTGTATAACATGATGTTTTGGTGCTTAATTTGTAAAATCATAACCTAATTTGATGTTTAATAGGCTTTCCTTAATCCCTCCTTATTATCCAAGTTATTCGCTTATCCAAGCTTCTGCCGGCCCATTTAGCTTGGATAAGTGAGACTCTACTGTATTTGGAATATTCAAAATTAATTCGTTAATGGCAGACGCGCATGCGCAGTCGCCAAAAACAGCACCGGGGGGGGGGGGGGGACTTTACAGGACTCTCCGTCCTCATTTTTTTGAGCTATCTTCTTCAAACTTAGTACAGTGGTAGAACCCATTTACCACTGCTAGCTCACCAAAATTCAGAACGTTTCCCTTATCATCTGATTTTTGGTGAATTTTCATAGCTTTTATAATAATTTTACCACAAAAAAACCTGGGAAAACATTGACTCCAGTATAAATAAGCCGAGGTTGGTAAATTTCAGAAATAAAAATAGATACTAATAAAATTACATTATTACATTATTTTATTATGTATTATATTATATTGCATATAATATTATGCAATATGCATATAATATTATGTATTACAGTGGAATCTCACTTATCCAACACTCGCTTATCCAACGTTCTGGATTATCCAACACATTTTTGTAGTCAATGTTTTCAATACATCATGATATTTTGGTGCTAAATTTGTAAATACAGTAATTACTATATAGCATTACTGCATATTGAACTACTTTTCCTGTCAAATTTGCTGTATAACATGATGTTTTGGTGCTTAATTTGTAAAATCATAACATAATTTAATGTTTAATAGGCTTTTCCTTAATCTCTCCTTATTATCCAACATATTCACTTATCCAATGTTTTGCCGGCCCGTTTATGTTGAATAAGCGAGACTCTACTGTAGTTGTAGAAATCTGTTCCTGGTTTGAAAGTCTTATTTCCTGTTTAATTGGGTTGTCTTTACTTTGAAAGTCCTTGTTCTACTTTAGAAACTTTGTTTTTGTGGCTGAAACTTTGTTAAATTGGTGGACAGTGTCCCAGCAAACTATAATGTGCTCCATGTCCCTTGCGCAAAGACAAAGTTCAGCCAGTCTCATAAATTTTGCCATGTTTGGTTTGTTTTTGCTCTGGTTTGGGCGGAGATCTCTTTGCAATGTTTTGCTGCTTGTCTCTAGTTCTTCTCATCCCAGCTCTTCCTTCTGCTCTTCTTCTGATCTTTCTCTCGGCTTCCAGACCTGGATTCTCTTCTTTTGACTGTGAGTATCCTGTCATTTGTGCTCCTGGCTCCACTTTCTCCGTTCCTTTCTGGATTTTATCTTCTCTGTCCTGCTTCTTGCCCTTTCAGCCACTTTCTCCCTTTTGGGCAGAGCACCCTCTTTTATTTACTGACTAGCTTGAGGACCCAGCGGTGTCCAGATGATTAGAAGAAGGCATTGTTTGTTTTGGGGTGTTTGGTAATATTGCTGAAGTTTGGTCCAGATCTGTTGCTGGCTGGGTTCAGTGCTGTCTGGATAAGGGTGAACTACAACTCCCAGATTCCCAGGGAAATCACCCCCAAACCCTGCTGGTATTCACAGTTGGCCATGTTTGGGTCTGTATGCCAAGTTTGGACCAGATCCATCGTCGGCTGGATTCAGGGCTCTCTGGATAAGGGTGAACTACAACTCCCAGACCTGAGGTCAATCACACCCAAACCCTACCAGTATGCACAGTTGGCTATTTTGGGTCTGTGTGCCAAATTTGGTCCAGATCTGACGTCATCAAGGTTCAGTGCTTTCTGGATGCAGGTGAACTATAACTCCCAAAATCAAGTTCCATTCCCACTAACCCCTGCAGTATGTTCAGCTGATCATGAGGCTCCTCTGTGCCAAGTTTGGTCCCAGTCAATTGTCGGCAGGGGTCCCAGTTTCTCTGGATGTAGGTGAACTATAACTCCCATAATCAAGGTCCATTCCCACTGTTCCCTACCGGCTGTTAGGAATTGTGGGAGTCCAAAACACCTGGAGGGCCCAAGTTTGCCTATGCCTGCTCTAGAGCAAACTTACCCAGCATAACAAACTTTAAGTACTGACAGAGTTTCTCGGGTTTCAGTTGGCATGATGTGAGTTGTAGTTCACCCACAACGTTAGGCATTTTATACAATTCAAAACTGACTTTTTCAAATAACCCGGGCAATGCCAGATACCCAAGCTAGTCAACAATTAAAAAAATGAGACAGAGAAATACACACAAATCACTAGCCGAAAACTCCTGTAATAGTTATTACAATTTAATAATAATAATAATAACAACAACAACAACAATAATAATAATAATATGGGATTACATTACAAGTTGAAAGCAAGGGCCATAGAGCAGCAAGTGTAAAAAAACTGCTTGTAAAATTTAGACAAGTTTGTGGCCATGACAAGGGACCCTGTTTTGTGAGATAAAAAGATCTCTCAGGTGAACGGCTTGCATCAGTGATTCCCAAAGTGGGTGCTACTGCCCCCTGCTGGGGGCTGCAGAGATCCAGGGGGGCGGTGATGGCACCTATTAGGACATGGGGCAAGGCCAAAGGAGGGGCGGAGCCTCTTCCCAAAAGCCTGAGACAGGGCTGAGCCTCTATACCTCTCCTGAGAGGCCTTTTAGGACTAAAGGGTGGGGCTGGGCCTCTTACCAAGACAGGGCTGAGCCTCTATATTTCCCCTGAGGCACTTGTTAGAACATGGGGGCGGAGTATAGAGGTTCAGCCCCATCAGGCACTTGGGAAGAGGCCCCGCCCCCTCCTCTAGCTCCGCCCCCTGTGTCCAGGACAGGGATAGAGGCTCAGCCCTGCCTCAAAGCTCGTAACTCCGCCCATCCCAGTCCTGGCTGCCCATTTGTGGTCTCACCCAAATAAGTTTGGGAAAGCATTGGCTTGTATAATGAAGTTGGCATACACTCCCCCCCCCCCCTTTATTGACTCCTTTTTCCGTCATCGCCAGCTGGAGCAGTTCAAGGCGGACAACGCGGAGGTGGGCTTTGGCTCGGGGACGAGGGCCCTGGAACAGGCGCTGGAGAAGACCAAGGCCAACATCGCCTGGGTGGCCGAGAACAGGGAGCCCATCCGGAAGTGGTTCGAGGAGGCCACCCAGTAGGGACCCCTCCCCATATGTCTCTCTCTCTGTTTCCCTGCTTCTCTCTCTGAGTGTCAAGTGTGTGTGTGGATGGGTGACGATGCTGTCCACGTCCAGCTGCATCTTGCAAGGCCCTGCGCACGGTCTGTGGGTTCAGCACCTCTTCCTCTCCGTCCGTCAGCCCACGGATCTTTGGACAACGAGGCCCCATGTGCCCCCCCCCCCAGCACCCATACTTGCTCCCATGATGCTTCACAGGGCATTGTGCCCCCTCCCCGCCTCTCCCCCACACACTCTGCATTGCCACGGGCCTTCTCTTCTTGCACTTGTCTCAGGTCTTCAGGGGAAGGTGGGGAAGAAGGGGGGAAAGCCCCCCCATTGTGATATTCCCCACCCCCACCCCGTTACACTCCGTGCCATCCATGTCACTTTGTAACCCCGACTTTGTAAATTAAAAGACTTTTCTCCCTGAGTTTATTTGTTCAGGTGCAGAAGTTTAGAAGGAAAGACAACTGCAGGGAGGCGTGTTCGAAAACACACATGAGGGAACCCCAGAGGTGGAAGAGACCCCATTAAAGCCTTCCTAACAGATGGCCATCCAGATAGGTTAGAAAACACACATGAGGGACTCCCAGAGGTGGAAGAGACCCCATTAAAGCCTTCCTAACAGATGGCCATCCAGATAGGTTAGAAAACACACATGAGGGACTCCCAGAGGTGGAAGAGACCCCACTAAAGCCTTCCTAACAGATGGCCATCCAGATAGGTTAGAAAACACACATGAGGGAATCCCAGAGGTGGAAGAGACCCCACTAAAGCCTTCCTAACAGATGGCCATCCAGATAGGTTAGAAAACACACATGAGGGAATCCCAGAGGTGGAAGAGACCCCACTAAAGCCTTCCTAACAGATGGCCATCCAGATAGGTTAGAAAACACACATGAGGGAATCCCAGAGGTGGAAGAGACCCCACTAAAGCCTTCCTAACAGATGGCCATCCAGATAGGTTAGAAAACACACATGAGGGAATCCCAGAGGTGGAAGAGACCCCACTAAAGCCTTCCTAACAGATGGCCATCCAGATAGGTTAGAAAACACACATGAGGGAATCCCAGAGGTGGAAGAGACCCCACTAAAGCCTTCCTAACAGATGGCCATCCAGATAGGTTAGAAAACACACATGAGGGACTCCCAGAGGTGGAAGAGACCCCACTAAAGCCTTCCTAACAGATGGCCATCCAGATAGGTTAGAAAACACACATGAGGGAATCCCAGAGGTGGAAGAGACCCCACTAAAGCCTTCCTAACAGATGGCCATCCAGATAGGTTAGAAAACACACATGAGGGACTCCCAGAGGTGGAAGAGACCCCACTAAAGCCTTCCTAACAGATGGCCATCCAGATAGGTTAGAAAACACACATGAGGGAATCCCAGAGGTGGAAGAGACCCCACTAAAGCCTTCCTAACAGATGGCCATCCAGATAGGTTAGAAAACACACATGAGGGAATCCCAGAGGTGGAAGAGACCCCATTAAAGCCTTCCTAACAGATGGCCATCCAGATAGGTTAGAAAACACACATGAGGGAATCCCAGAGGTGGAAGAGACCCCACTAAAGCCTTCCTAACAGATGGCCATCCAGATAGGTTAGAAAACACACATGAGGGAATCCCAGAGGTGGAAGAGACCCCACTAAAGCCTTCCTAACAGATGGCCATCCAGATAGGTTAGAAAACACACATGAGGGAATCCCAGAGGTGGAAGAGACCCCACTAAAGCCTTCCTAACAGATGGCCATCCAGATAGGTTAGAAAACACACATGAGGGACTCCCAGAGGTGGAAGAGACCCCACTAAAGCCTTCCTAACAGATGGCCATCCAGATAGGTTAGAAAACACACATGAGGGAATCCCAGAGGTGGAAGAGACCCCACTAAAGCCTTCCTAACAGATGGCCATCCAGATAGGTTAGAAAACACACATGAGGGAATCCCAGAGGTGGAAGAGACCCCATTAAAGCCTTCCTAACAGATGGCCATTCAGATTCTCCCCAGTGCTTCCTCTTCATCCTGGAAAGAAGTGAAGAGTGGAGTGCCATCAGCAGGGTCCTGTCCTTGGTCCCGTTCTGTTCAGGATCTCGATTAATGACTTAGATCAGTCATTAATGGGGCCTCTTCCCAAGTGCCGGAGACAGGGCTGAGCCGCGGAGGCGACTGTTAGGACACACAGGGGGCGGAGCTAGAGGAGTGGGCGTGGCTTCTTCCCTAGAGCCTGAGACAGGGCTGAGCATCTATACCTCTCCTGAGGCGCTTGTTGGGACACAGAAGGCAGAGCTACAGAAGGGGGCGGGGCCTCCTTCAAAGAGCCTGAGACAGGGCTGAGCCTCTATAACTTTCCTGAGAGGCCTTTTAGGACTAAAGGGCGGGGCTAGGGAAGGGGGCGGGGCCTCTTCCCAAGAGCACGAGACAGGGCTGAGCCTCTGTATCTCTCCTGAGAGGCCTTTTAGGACTAAAGGGCGGGGCTAGGGAAGGGGGCGGGGCCTCTTCCCAAGAGCACGAGACAGGGCTGAGCCTCTGTATCTCTCCTGAGAGGCCTTTTAGGAATAAAGGGCGGGGCTGGGGTGGGGGTGGGGCTTCCTTCTAAGAGCCTGAGACAGGACTGAGCCTCTATATTCTGCCTTGGTCAGACCACTTTACCTGGAAGCACACTGTGTCCAATTCTGGGCACCACAATTTTAGGGAGGTGTTAACACGCTGGAATGTGTCCAGAGGGCGACTAAAATGATCAAGGGTCTTGAGAATAAACCCTATGAGGAGCGGCTGAAAGAGCTGGGCATGTTTAGCTTGCAGAAGAAAAAGCTGAGAAGAGACATGATGAGGGTCATGGATCAAGATGTGATGGAGGGGAAGTCATAAGGAGGAGAGAGCAATGTTGTTTTTTGCTGCTCCGGAGACTAGGGCACAATGGAACAACAGCTACAAATGACAGGAAAGAAAGGAGAATCCACCTGAACACGAGGAAGAACTTCCTAACTGGGAGAGTTGTTCAGCAGTGGAACTCTCTGCCCCGGTGTGTGGTGGAGACTTCTTCTTTGGAGGCTTTTAAACAGAGGCTGGATGGCCATCTGTTGGGGGGCTTTGAAGGCGATTTTCCAGTTTCTTGGCAGAATGGGGTTGGACTGGATGGCGCATGAGGTGTCTTCCAACTCTAGGATTCTATGGTGCTTTTCCTGGCTGGCTGGACTTGATGGCCTTTGGGGATCTCTTCCAATTCTAGGATTCTATATCTATCTCATATACCACACCATATTTGTTTATCTCTCCTATCAATGTCTGGATGTGTTGGGCGTGTTCTGCCTGGCAGAAAAGGGGTTAGACTGCATGGCCTTTGGAGGTCTCCCCGAATCTATGGCTCTGATGCTACGTCCATGAAGCAGGGCTTGGGCTTGGGGGGCTTCGGAGGCCTCATGAGCTGCAGACCCCTGGGGATGGGGAGGGGCTGGGAAAGGGGATCTTCCTGGGGGGCTTCACACTTCCCTGGCCCCTGTTTGCACAAGTGGTGGAGCTTCCATGAGCCCAGGCATGCCTTGGCCCTGGGAAATCCCTCCACAAACATCTCTCCCAAGTTGCCCTGCAGTTTGCAGGAGAGATAACTGGGGCCGAGGAGGGTTTTCTTGGCCAGATTTCTCCCATTGCTGCGGTGGACAAGTCTACATAGGGACCCCCAAATGCAGCATTGCCCAAACATGAGTCAAGGAACAGGAAAGGTAGTGCAGACTAACTCAGCCAGAGAAGTCAGCCAGAGCAAAACAATTGATGAACCAACCTGGACACAGCAGATTATTGGAGAACACAGACATAAACCATGACAATGAACAAAATCTGGCTACCAGTATTTAAAAACTCCAAAATCAGAACAGTAAATAAGGAGCAACACTCTGAAAACAGAAGAATTCTAGACAGGAATCAATCAGGGGCAGCTAACAACTCTGAACAAAGGATAAATAATAATAATACTTTATTAATATACTGCCCTATCTCCTAAAAGGGACTCAGGGCGGTTTATAGTAATACACAGCATATAATACATAATACAGTAGAGTCTCACTTATCCAAGACTCGGTTATCCAACATTCTGGATTATCCAACGCTTTTTTGTAGTCAATGTGTACATCATGATATTTTGGTGCCAAGTTCATAAATACAGTAATTACTACATAGCATTACTGCGTATTGAACTACTTTTTCTGTCAAATTTGTTGCATAACATGATGTTTTGGTGCTTAATTTGTAAAATCATAACCTAATTTGATGTTTAATAGGCTTTTCTTTAATCCCACCTTATTATCCAAGATATTCGCTTATTCAAGCTTCTGCCGGCCCGTTTAGCTTGGATAAGTGAGACTCTACTGTACATACAATACATAACAATATAAAAACAGATTATTACACAAAATAAAACGTTACACTAAAAATAGCAATCAATGATAATAACAACAATAACCAAAAGGACAGTTAAGTTAAAATAAAATCTCTCCTCCATAATCCCTCTTATTTTATGGCATCTTCCATCCTCTAGAGAATGTTATTTATTGCTTATGAGAATCCAACGCACTACTTGCACAAAAAAGGTGAGGGGCGCAACCAAACATTCAGCTGTTACTTTAGGATAGGCATGGGCAAGGGCAAGGATTTCCCCAGGCCAGGGCATGAAGCTTGGAAGGCTATTTAATGCTAATCAGGGTGATTAATTAGAACATTCACACTGGCGTCCAACAGACAAGAGTTCTTTCTCCTGCCCTGGACCTTCCACAGATATATATAAACCTTCCTTGCTTAGTTTTCCAACAGACCTCACAACCTCTGAGGATGCCTGCAACATATGTGGGTGATTTGCCCTGGAAGGGCAAAAGTTTGCCCATGAACTGTTCTAGAAGCATTCAAAAAGGTGGAGAATTTTTGGGAGTGTCACCCTTGAAGGTGGCAGCTGGAGACCACACTCTGGACTCCCGAAGCCCCCCCTCTATCTGGTGCATCCCTTGCTCTTTGGGGTGCAGTTGTTGGCCCCATTTGAGGAGGCAACCCCTGGCAGTGAGACCAGGGAGAAGCCTGTTGGCAGAAACCCTGGCAAGTGATTTACCTGAGCTGCCCATTTTAAATGAGTCCCTGCTGTGGCGAGCATTCAATCAGGCCCAATTGAAATTAGCCAGCAAGCAAGGAGAGAAGGTGATTTTCAGCCAAGGAAGATTTTATTATCTGCAGATAAGATGCCAGGTAGTGATTCATTCACAAAGTAGACAGCATACAGAATACAGTTTCACAGCCCTTTTTATACACAAGTTGGCAGGCTGCAGCCAAGCCTCTAATTCTGACCAATCGCAGAGAGGGGCTTGGCTCACATGCCAGCATGGGCTGGGACAAGGGATGATAAGTGTCGATATTCCTTTTACTGAACAGGAAAAATAACAAAGTGATTGAGGGCATTTTCTGGCCCTTCCCAGGAATGCTATTGTCTTATGATATTAACATGAAATTACCCATTAATAGGGCTGGGCTGGTGATTCCAGACCCCAGAGAAACAAAACATCATATATTAATACAATCATGCAAAAATGACAGAGGATGGGTTTGGCTGTAGACATGCAGATTCCTTCCGATGTGAGAGGTCCCATTCATCAAAGGCGCAGGCGGGCGCCAGAGGGCAGGAAGATGTGATTGCCCTGCCTGAGTAAGCTATTGTGTTACAATGTCCAGATGAAGTTCAAGAGATGGGTGAGGCTGGGAATTGATGAGGAAGTTCCCATCTTGGATTCTTTCCCCCAGGCTATGCAATTGTGTGGGATGCAAGACATCTTTGGGTTCAGGAACAAGGTTTCCCACAAAGGGAAGGAATGGGGATCTCGGGAGCAGAAAGCATTAGGTTAACACAACATATAGGCAAAACAGGAACACAGAAGAGAAGGCAGAGAGGAGACATGATAGCCATGTACAAATACGTGAGGGGAAGTCATAGGGAGGAGGGAGCAAGCTTGTTTTCTGCTGCCCTGAAGACTAGGACACGGAACAACGGCTTCAAACTACAGGAAAGGAGATTCCACCTGAACATCAGGAAGAACTTCCTCACTGTGAGAAGGGCTGTTCGGCAGTGGAACTCTCTCCCCGGGGCCGTGGTGGAGGCTCCTTCCTTGGAGGCTTTTAAGCAGAGGCTGGATGGCCATCTGTCGGGGGTGCTTTGAATGAGATTTCCTGCTTCTTAGCAGGGGGTTGGACTGGATGGCCCATGAGGTCTCTTCCAACTCTACTATTCTATGATTCTATGATACTAAGGAAAAAACATGGAGCGTTTAGGACAAATTATATACATGAGAGACATTGTTTTCCAAAGTACCTCTAACAAGCTAGGCTTCCCAGAGGAAAAAAGGGGAAGGAAGGCAGGCAGAGTGGAAGTAAAAAAGGAAAGGGAAAAAAAGTGAGGAAGAAAAAGGGAAAGGAAGGAAAAGAGGGAGGGAAGGAGGAAGAAAGGAAGGAAAGGAGGGGGGAGGAGGAAGAAAAAAAAGGGGAAAAAAGGAGACTTCAGTGAGTGGGGACCTGGCCCAGGTAAACTAGACATACCAAGGACCCAGGGCTGGGTTTCTTATGCAACACATTGGAGGCCTATCCTGGGGCGCAGAGGGGGCTGGAGGGGTCACGGTCCTCCTGGCCTCTCCCTGGGAGGGTCCTGCTGGGACTCTGAGCCCGGGAGTGAGCTGGGCACCTCGGGGGTCTCTGCGAATGGCCCCTTGCACACTTCCCAGGCCTGAAGGTGAGGACAATTAAGGCGAAGGGGACAGAAGTCACACCTCGCAAGCGGCAGCGCTCTTCCCATAGCTCTGCTTGGTGGGAGAGGGGATGAGAAGCCCATGGCCTTTGACCCTTCCCATGAAACCCACTCCTCTCCAGCACATCCATGCCCACCTCCCCTTCCTTCCGTGGCCCAAACCCAGGTGGCAGCAGCTGCTGCTACTGATGGGAAACCCCTTAATAAATAATAATAATAATAAAACTTTATTTGTATTCCACCCTATCTCCCTGAGGGGACTCAGGGTGGATTCCAACAAAAATGGCAAACATTCAATAATAATAATAATAATAATAATAATAATAATAATAATAATAATAATAATAATAATCAGGACCTCAAGATTGAACTTCAAAGACTCTGGCAGAAACCAGTGCAGGTGGTCCCGGTGGTGATGGGCACACTGGGTGCCGTGCCAAAAGATCTCAGCCGACATTTGGAAACAATAGACATTGACAAAATTACGATCTGCCAATTGCAAAAGGCCACCCTACTGGGATCTGCACGCATCATCCGAAAATACATCACACAGTCCTAGACACTTGGGAAGTGTTCGACTTGTGGTTTTGTGATACGAAATCCAGCATATCGATCTTGTTTGCTGGGTCATACAACGTCGTTGTGTCAATAATAATAATAATAACTTTATTTTTATACCCCGCCCCATCTCCCCTGAGGGACTCGGAGTGGCTTACAAGGGGGCCTAGCCCGACACATACAGCAATAAAACAATGAAACAAATATTCCAACAATAAAACATCAACATCAATAAAACCATCATAAAAATCAACATACAGCATAAAATGTTAAAAACAGGAGGCTAAAACACGGATCTGGGCCAAAGTGCAGAATATTTCAAAATGGGAGAGGTAGTTTCAATGCCTCCATAAACAAACAAATAAGGTAAAGGTTTCCCCTGACGTTAAGTCCAGTCGTGTCTGACTCAGGGGGTTGGTGCTCATCTCCATTTCTAAGCCCAAAAGCCGGCGTTGTCTGTAGACACCTCCAAAGTCATGTGGCTGGCATGACTGCGTGGAGCGCCGTTACCTTCCCGCCAGAGCAGTACCTATTGATCTACTCACATTGGCATGTTTTCGAACTGCTAGGTTGACAGGAGCTGGAGCTAACAGTGGGTGCTCACTCCGCTACCAGGATTTGAACCTGGGACCTTTCGGTCTGCAAGTTTAGCACCAAAATATCATGATATATTGAAAACATTGACTATAAAAATGCCTTCGATAATCCAGAAGCTTGGATAAGTGAGACTCTACTGTAGTTAAATATGCAGTAATGCTACGTAGTAATTACTGTATTTATGAATTTAGCACCAAAATATCACAATGTATTGAAAACATTAACTACAAAAACGCGTTGGATAATCCAGAACGTTGGATAAGCGAGTGTTGGATAAGTGAGACTCTATTGTATTTACAAATTCAGCACCAAAATATCACAATGTATTAAAAACATTGACTACAAAAATGTGTTGGATAATCCAGAACGTTGGATAAGTGAGACTCTACTGTATATCAATCCCACTTGCCTAGTTTCCAACAGATCTCACAACCTCTGAGGATGCCTGCCATAGATGTGGGCGAAATGTCAGGAGAGAATGCTTCTGGAATATGGCCAGACAACACGGAAAACTCACAGCAACCTAGCGATTCTGGCCATGAAAGCCTTTGACAACACATAACAAAGGTTGTTGTTGTTGATATTTATTGGAAAACTAGAGTGAAACATGCTAAAGCAAGGTGTCCCTCCCGCAAAAATATGTATGTATGTATGGGGGATTCTCTGCCCCCTGTTTTCCAAAGCTACCCTCCTTGGTTGCCTTGGCAACTCTTGCACCCAAGGTGTCATGGGCTTCCCCACCTGTTTCACACCCGGACCACCACCCCTTCTGCCCCGAGGGTCCAGGCACAAGGGCAGGGCCTGGGAAACACAGAGAAACACCCTCCATCTATATATATAAAAGAGTGATGGCATCACGGCAACCCACAAAACAACAAAACTACAGGCCCCCCAACCTCGACATTTGACAACACAACCCATCATCCACGCCTCTAGGTTGATACAACAAAAAGAAAAGAAAAATAAAGTCCTAATTAGAGGGAGAGGAATAATTGCTTTTATCCAATTGCTGCCAGTTAGAAGGCTAAGCTCCTCCAACTTGGTCTTCTAGCAACCCAATAAAAAATAATAAAAAACACTAAAAAATAATTAAAAACACTAAAAGATTAATACAATAAAATACTATAATAACAAAAAATAACTAAAAATAATACAAGAAAATAATAAAATATAATAAATAAAAAGATAACTTACAATAAAATTAATCAAAAATACAAATAACGTCAAATAAAAATTACACAACAATTTTTAACCAATACCACCACCACTTTGCCACAGCAACGCGTGGCCGGGCACAGCTAGTTATTTATATGTTTGTTTGTGTGTAGTGGCCAATGTGTGTGTGTGTTTGTGGAGGGGGGCCAGTTAGGACTTCAATTCATAGACCCCAGGCCAGGCAGAAGGACACCATCCAAGCCCTCTCAACAGATGGACATCCAACCTCTGCTTAGATAAAGGTTTTTCCCTGATATTAAGTCCAGTCATGTCTGACTCTGGGGGTTGCTGCTCATCTCTATTTCTAAGCCAAAGAGCTGGCGTTGTCCATAGACATCTCCAGGTCATGTGGCCGGCATGACTGCATGGAGTGCTATTACCTTCCTGCTGGAGCAGTACCTATTGATCTACTCACATTTGCATGTTTTCGAACTGCTAGGTTGGCAGAAGCTGGAGCTGACAGCGGGGGCTCACTCCACTCCCCGACAGTGGAACTCTCTCCCCCGGGCGGTGGTGGAGGCTCCTTCTTTGGAGGCTTTGAAGCAGAGGCTGGATGGCCATCTGTCGGGGGTGCTTTGAATGCGATTTCCTGCTTCTTAGCGGGGGGTTGGACTAGATGGCCCATGAGGTCTCTTCCAACTCTACTATTCTATGATTCTATGATTCTATGAATTCAAACCACTGACCTTTTGGTCTGCAAATTCAGCAGCTCAGCACTGTAACACACTGCGCCACTGTGGCGCCTAGGAAAAACATTACATTATGATTTTACAAATTAAGCACCAAAACATCATGTTTTACAACTAATTGATAACATTATGTAGTAATGACTGCATTTATCAATTTAGCATCAAAACATTGCAATGAATTGAAAACATCGACTACAAAAACATTGACTATTAAAAGGCAGACTGCGTTGGATAATACAGAACGTTGGATAAGTGGAGATTGGATAAGCGAGACTCTAATGTAGTTATTTTATTTTATGACACAGCAAACAAGATAGACATGCTGGATTTCGTATCAAAAAATCACAAGTCGAACACTTCCCAAGTGTCTAGGACTCTGTTGATGTATTTTCGGGTGATGTGTGCAGATCCCAGTCGGGTGGCCTTTTGCAGTTGGCAGATCGTGATTTTGTCAATGTCTATTCTTTCCAAATGCCAGTGGCTGAGATCTTTTGGTACGGCGCCCTGTGTGCCCATCACCACCGGGACCACCTGTACTGGTTTCTGCCAGAGTCTTTGAAGTTCAATCTTGAGGTCATGATAGCGGCTGAGTTTTTCCTGTTGTTTTTCGTCAATGCGACTGTCACCTGGGATGGCGACATCCATGATCCAAACCTTTTTCTTTTCCACAACTGTGATGTCTGGTGTGTTGTGTTCCAGAACTTTGTCAGACTGGATTCAGAAGTCCCACAGTATCTTTGCGTGTTCATTTTCCAATACTTTTGCAGGTTTGTGATCCCACCAGTTCTTTGCTGCTGGGAGGTGGTACTTGAGGCATAAGTTCCAATGAATCATTTGGGCCACATAGTTGTGCCTCTGTTTGTAGTCTGTCTGTGCGATTTTCTTACAGCAGCTGAGGATAGTATCAGTGGTTTCGTCAGCTTCCTTGCACAGTCTGCATTTTGGGTCATCAGCTGATTTTTCAATCTTGGCCTGAATTGCCTTTGTCCTGATGTCTTGCTCCTGGGCTGCAAGGATCAGGCCTTCTGTCTCCTTCTTCAGGGTCCCATTCGTGAGCCAGAGCCAGGTCTTCTCCTTATCAGCCTTTCCTTCAATTTTGTCAAGGAACTTTCCATGCAGTGTTTTGTTGTGCCAATTGTCAGCTCTAGTTTGTAGTGCGGTTTTCTTGTACTGGTGTTTTGTCTGCTGTGGTTTGAGGTGCTTCTGATTTTTTACTTCAATCAAAGCAGGTTCTTCACTTTGCTTTATTATTATTATTATTACAGTAGAGTCTCACTTATCCAAACTAAACGGGCCGGCAGAAGCTTGGATAAGCGAATATGTTGGATAATAAGGAGGGATTAAGGAAAAGCCTATTAAACATCAAATTAGGTTATAATTTTACAAATTAAGCGCCAAACCATCATGTTATACAACAAATTTGATAGAAAAAGTAGTTCAATGCGCAGTAAGGTTATGTTGTAATTACTGTATTTACGAATTTAGCACCAAAATATCATGATATATTGAAAACATTGACTACAAAAATGGCTTGGATAATCCAGAAGCTTGGATAAGCGAGGCTTGGATAAGTGAGACTCTACTGTATTACCTTTCAGAGAAGGGGGTCTAGCTCAGCAGCTATTGCAGCTGGAGACCCCACATTTTGGGAGACTTAGTTTAACACCGGACTGGCGCTAAAGGTAAAATTTGAACAGCATTGGAGAACATGATGGCGGGAAGGTTTGGAGCACTTGGCATGGAAAGACCCCTTTCTCTCTCTCCTCCTCCTCCTCCTCCTCCTCCTAAATTTGGCACCTTTTCCTGGAGGTGCCGCGTTTGGCACCTTTCCCGGGGCATAAAGGCCGTGCCAGGAGGGTCCCTTCTCCATCCCTCCTCGCTTCTTTCTTTCCTCGCGTCCTTCTCTGACCATGGAGAGCAGCAGGAGCAGCAGCGCCTTCTTCCTGGGCGCCTTCCTGGCCCCGTCAGAGCCCTTTCCCGCCTCCGCCGCTCCGCCTTCCTCTTGCTGCTGGAGCCCCACGGCGCCGTCCTGGACCCCCTGCTCTTCCTCTTCCCCATCTTCTTCCCCATCTTCTTCTTCTTCTTCTTCTTCTTCTTCTTCTTCCTCGTCTCCTTCTCCCGCGCCGTCGGGTCCGCGCCGGAGCGCCAGCCAGCGGGAGAAGCTGCGGATGCGCCGCCTGGCGCGGGCCCTGCGCGACCTCCGCCGCTTCCTGCCGCCCTCGCTGGCGCCCCCCGCCCGGCCCCTCACCAAGCTGCAGACCCTCCGCCTCGCCGCCCGGTACATCGCCCACCTCGGAGACCTCCTCCGCCTGGACCACGGCGCCCTCGAAGGAAGAGGAGCAGGAGCAGGAGGAGGAGGCCTCGCCTGCGGGTGGGAAGCCGGAAGCCCCCCCGAGACACAGTGGACCTGGCAGACCCCCGCCCCCGCCCCCGAGGAAGAGGCCCCGCAGGTAAGCAGGGAGGCCAGCAAAGGCACCCCGGTTTCACTCTGGAAGAGACCCCCAAAGGCCATCCAGTCAGACCCCTCGGCAATAAAAACTTCACTGGGCCCAAAGGCAGTCTTTATTTTACTAGAGTTAGAAGAGACCCCCAAAGGCCATCCAGTCTGACCCCTCGGCAATAAAAACTTCACTGGGCCCAAAGGCAGTCTTTATTTTACTAGAGTTAGAAGAGACCCCAAAGGGCATCCAGTCTGACCCCTTCTGACTCCCAGAGCCCTCCCGACAGATGGCCACCCAGCCAAAAGCAGCCTCTATTTCACGATAGAAGAGACCCCAAAGGGCATCCAGTCTGACCCCCTTCTGACTCCCAGAGCCCTCCCAACAGATGGCCACCCAGCCAAAAGCAGCCTCTATTTCACTCTAGAAGAGACCCCAAAGGGCATCCAGTCTGACCCCTTCTGACTCCCAGAGCCCTCCTGACAGATGGCCATTCAATCAAAGGCAGTCTGTATTTCACTATAGGACCCGCAAAGGCCATCCAGTCCGACCCCTCTGCATAAAAAGCTTCACTGGACCCAAAGGCAATCTGTATTTTACTAGAGTTAGAAGGGACCCCAAAGGGCATCCAATCTGACTCTCTTCTGCCCCTCAGAACCTTCCCGACAGATGGCCACCCAGCTGAAGGCAGGCTGTATTTCACTCTAGAAGGGACCCCCAAAGGGCATCCAGTCTGCATTAAAAGCTTCATTGAACCCAAAGGCAGTCTGTATTTCACTAGAGTTAGAAGGGACCCCAAAGGGCATCCAGTCTGACCCCTTCTGCCCCCTCAGAGCCCCCCCCAACAAATGACCTTCTGTCCTCTACATTAAAAACTTCACTGGACTCAAAGGCAGTCTGCATTTCACTCTAGAAGGGACCCCCAAAGGCTATCCAGTCTGACCCCTTTCTGCCAGGCAGGAAGGCATTGGCACCGGCTCCTGACAGATGGCCACCTATCCAAAGGGACCCCCAAGGGAAATCCAGCCCCACCCCTTCTGCCCATCAGAGTCCTCCCAACAGATGGCCTTCTGTCCTCAGCTTAAGAAGCTCCCAAGAAGGAGACTCAGTCCATATTTCACTAGAGTTAAAAGGAACCCCCAAAGGCCATCTAATCCAACCTCCTTCTGCCAAGCCGAAGGCACAATCCAAGGCCTCCCGACAGATGGCCACCCAGCCAAGGAGGAGACTCCACTGAACTCAAAGGCAGTCTGTAGTTCACTATAGAAGGGGCTCCCAAGGGACATCCAGTCCAACCCTCTATAAAGGCTCAACTATGCGACTATCCAATAACAGTATGAACCAAAAGAAATGCAGACATTAAAAACCACGCTTCCTGGCTCCTCGGTGTGACCTTGAATGACCCTTTCTTCCTCTTCCTTCTCTCCTCAGAGCCTGCTTCCACCGGAGTTGATGGCCTTCCTGGAAGAGCTGGAGCCCTGGCCGGCCGTCACTGACCACTGCCCTTTGGCCTGACCACGCCTGGAGGAAAAGACCCCTCCGTGGCTGACCCCAAAGGGGTCCTTCGGGGGTCTTTGCACCCCTTTGACTCTCCAGAGCCAAGTCGTTCTGAGTGCTTTGAACGAACTTTTCCCCATATAAATGCATTCAATCTCAACAATTCTATTTATCCAAAATCTGTCGTCATTTGAGCGGTGTCATTTCTGTCGGTTGTACAGATACATACAGCCTTTTGTAGGCCTGAACTGACCAAGAATATTGTTGTTGTTGTTATTGTTGTTGTGTTTATTTATACATGCTATTTGTAGGCCTGAATTGACCAAGGATAATGTTGTTGTTGTTGTGTTTATTTATATATGCTATTTGTAGGCCTGAATTGACTAAGGACACATTATTATTATTATTATTATTATTATTATTATTATTATTATTATTATTATTATTATTATTATTATTTTATTATGCCACAGCAAACGAGATCTATATGGTGGATTTCGTATCACAAAATCACAAGTCGAACACTTCCCAAGCGTCTAGGACTGTGTGATGTATTTTCAGATGATGCGTGCAAATCCCAATAAGGTTGTCATTATTATTATTATTATTATTATTATTATTATTATTATTATTATTATTATTTATACCCCACTTTTTCTCGCCCCAAGGAGACTCAAAGCAGCTTAGCATTTCAGTATTATTTAAAATTCACCCATACGTTAACGTTAAAACAGAATTAAATATCATGGATATTAAAAAATTCAGTTAAAATCGAACTAAAAAACAACAGCGTTTGTGTATTTATGTGTTTGTGCGTTTGTGTGTTTATTTGTGTGTGTGTGTGTGTGTGTGTGTGTGTGTGGTGGGTTGGAAATGGTTGGAAGTACAGTAGAGTCTCACTTATCCAACATAAATGGGGCGGCAGAACGTTGGATAAGCGAATATGTTGGATAATAAGGAGGGATTAAGAAAAAGCCTATTAAACATCAAATTAGGTTATGATTTTACAAATTAAGCACCAAAACATCATGTTATACAACAAATTTGACAGAAAAAGTAGTTCAATATGTAGTAATGCTATGTAGTAATTACTGTATTTACGAATTTAGCACCAAAATATCACAATATATTGAAAACATTGTCTACAAAAATGCGTTGGATAATCCAGAACGTTGGATAAGTGAGACTCTACTGTATCGGTAATATATGAAATAAAAGCAGAAAATATGATGCAATTTGGTGCTTTTGGTAATGGTGTTTCTCTGCAAACCACCCAAAAAAAAAAAACAACAACGGGGGGGCTAGTTGCTCGCATTTCTTTCCTTTTGTGATCTCTGCAATGTATGTATCGTCCAGCACTAAAACCACCACCCCATCCTGGGGAAATGTATGCAGATACTACACTTAGGCAGAAAAAATAAAATTCAAAGATAGAAAATGGGGGGATCCTGGTGTGAAAAAGAACTTGGCGTCCTTGTGGGGAGGAAGGGGAACACGAGCCAACAATGTCATGCGGCGGCTAAAAAAACCAATGGGATGTTGGCCTGCATCAATAGGAGTATAGTGTCTCGATCCAGGGAAGTCATCCTACCCCTCTATTTTGCCTTGGTTAAACTGTTGAGCTGCTGAACTTGCTGACCGAAAGGTCGGCAGTTCGAATCCAGGGAGCAAAGTGAGCTCCTGTTGTTAGCCCCAGCTTCTGCCAACCTAGTAGTTTGAAAGCATACAAATGTGAGTAGATCAATAGGTACTGCTCCGGCGGGAAGGTAACAGCTCTCCATGCAGTCATGCCAGTGGTCACATGACCCTGGAGGTGTCTATGAACAACGCCACACAACTAGACTTAATGTCGGGAAAACCTTTACAGTGAAAGAGTAAAGGCTCTTTACTAGAGCTTTTAATCTATGTTAATTTTATCAATATTTGTATGTATGTATTTTTATCCTTTACAATTTTATCTTGTAAATCGCCTAGAGCAGGGGTCCCCAAACTAAGGCCCGGGGGCCGGATGCGGCCCTCCGAGGTCATTTACCTGGCCCCTGCCCTCAGTTTTATAATATAATATATTGTATATACATATAATATTGATAATAATATTATAATGTAATACAATATAACACTAATAATAATACCATATAATAATATTAATTATATATTCTATATTACATGTAATATTACTAATAATATTACAGTATAGTGGTATAGTTCAATATCTATATATATAAAAGGGTAATGAAATTTCGGCCGAGGACAAAACAACAAAACTACACATCCCAGAAACACTACACTTGGCAGCACAACCCCTCATCCATGCCCCTACGTTCATACAACAAAAGGAAAAGAAAAATAAAGTCCTAATTAGAGGGAGAGGAAGAATTGTTTTTATCCAATTGCTGCCAGTTAAAAGGCTAAGCTCCGCCCACTTGGTGTCCTAGCAACCCACTCGGCCCAGGGAACAGGCAGAGTTAGAACTCACTTAGGCCTATAAAATACAGATTATCTGATTTGAACTGGATTATATGGCAGTGTAGACTCAAGGCCCTTCCACACAGCTATATAACCCATTTATAATCTTATATTATCAGCTTTGAACTGGATGATCTTGACTCCGCACTGCCATATAATCCACTTCAGTGTGCAGTCGGACACAACTGGACTTAATGTCAGGAGAAAACTTTTACCCTTTACCTTAACTACCACCAATTCAATACTTTATTTCCCATACCACCAGACTTCGCCACAGCAACGCGTGGCTGGGCACAGCTAGTAGTACTCTCTAATGCTAATATTGTGCTATGCTAATAATATAATATATTGTATGTACATATAATTTGGAAGCCACTCTGAGTCCCCTTTGGGGTGAGAAGAGTGTGATACAAATGTAGTAAATAAATGCAGACTTAGGCTCACCCAACAACAACAACAACCCTAATTAACTTGACTATCTCATTGGCCAGAAGCAGAACCACACTTCCCATTGAAATCCTGATAAATGTATGTTGGTTAAAATTGTTTTTATTTTTAAATATTGTATTGTTCTTTCATTGTTCTTGTTGTTCTTGTTGTTTTTGCACTGCAAATAAGACATGTGCAGTGTGCATCGGAATTTGTTTGTATTTTCTTTCAAATGATAATCCGGCCCCTCAACAGTCTGAAGCAGGGGTCCCCAAACTTTTTAAGCCGAGGGCCGGTCCACAATCCTTCAGACTGTTGAGGGGCCGGATTATCATTTGGAAAAAACAAAAACAAACAAATTCTGATGCACACTGCACATGTCTTATTTGTAGTGCAAAAACAACAACAACAACAACAAGAACAATGAAAGAACAATACAATATTTAAAAATAAAAACAATTTTAACTCAACATACATTTATCAGGATTTCAATGGAGAGTATGGGCCTGCTTCTGGCCAATGAGATAGTCAAGTTAATTAGGATTGTTGTTGTTGTTGTTGTTGTGTGCCTTCAAGTCATTTCAGACTTTGGGTGAGCCTAAGTCTAAAATGTATTTATTTATTATTTATTTATTTACTGCATTTATTTACTACATCTGTATCACAGCCTTCTCACCCCAAAGGGGACTCAGTGGCTTACAAATTATATGTACATAGAATATATTATACTATTAGCATAGCACAATATTAGCATTATATATTACTATATTGAACTATACCACTATACTGTAATATTATTAGTAATATTATATGTAATATAGAATATATAATTAATATTATTATATGGTATTATTATTAGTGTTATATTGTATTACATTATAATATTATTATCAATATTATATGTATATACAATATATGATATTATAAAACTGAGGGCGGGGGCCAGGTCAATGACCTCGGAGGGCCGCATTCGGCCCACGGGCCTTAGTTTGGGGACCCCTGGTCTGAAGGATTGTGGACCGGCCCTCGGCTTAAAAAGTTTGAGGACCCCTGGCCTAGAGCATCTTGGATGGAGGGCGATTAATAAGTAATTAAATGATGATGATGATGATGATGATGATGAAAGCCAAGGATAGCATTGACTTGATGGAAGTTGGCGCCAGAGGGCAGCATTCATTCGCGGTTGCTCCCTAAACCAAGGCATGCGCTCTGATTCAGTGGCAACCACACCAATCTCTCTCTGGTTTAATGTGTTGTCTCTGGTTTGCTTTAAAGCTGTTGGTATAAGTACAGTAGAGTCTCACTTATCCAACATAAACGGGCCGGCAGAACGTTGGATAAGCGAATATGTTGGATAATAAGGAGAGATTAAGGAGAAGCCTATTAAACATCAAATTAGGTTATGATTTTACAAATTAAGCACCAAAACATCATGTTATACAACAAATCTGGCAGAAAAAGTACTTCAATATGCAGCAGTGCTACATAGTAATTACTGTATTTATGAATTTCACACCAAAATATCATGATATATTGAAAACATTGACTACAAAAATGCGTTGGATAATCCAGAACGTTGGATAAGTGAGTGTTGGATAAGTGAGACTCTACTGTAGTTACATATAAATGTCCTTCAGTCTGAGAGGGTTGCCATCCAACAGGCAAACAAGGCAAATTAGCCATGGACCCCAAAGTTATTCGAGCAATGATGAGCAACCTTGTGCGCTTGGGGTGTCAAAATTCACCAAAAAACCTAGCATGACTTGGGTGGTGTGTCACTTCGAGAAAAACACCATAATTTCACAATATGTATAGTTTAAATAACAAAAATGTATAATTGTAATACAGTAGAGTCTCGCTTATCCAACATAAATGGGCCGGCAGAACGTTGGATAAGCGAATATGTTGGATAATGAGAGATTAAGGAAAAGCCTATTAAACATTAAATTAGGTTATGATTTTGCAAATCAAGCACCAAAACATCATGTTATAAAACCAATTTGACAGAAAAAGTAGTTCAATACACAGTAATGCTAAGAAGTAATTACTGTATTTACGAATTTAGCACCAAAAATATCACGATGTATTGAAAACATTGACTACAAAAATGCGTTGGATAATCCAGAACGTTGGATAAGCAAGTGTTGGATAAGTGAGACTCTACTGTATAACATGATGTTTTGGTGCTTAATTTGTAAAATCATAACCTAATTTGATGTTTAATAGGCTTTTCCTTGATCCCTCCTTATTATCCAACATACAGTAGAGTCTCACTTATCCAACACTTGCTTATCCAACGTTCTGGATTATCCAATGCATTTTTGTAGTCAATGTTTTCAATACATCGTGATATTTTGGTGCTAAATTCGTAAATATAGTCATTACTACATAGTAATGTAGTAATGTACTCTACTGTATATAGAAAATCTTCTATTTTTTTGTCTCTTTTTCTCTCTTCTCTTTTTCCTACTTTTCTATATTTTATATTGTTCCCCCACTTTTTATGTATTGAAAATATTCTTTTCTTGTTTAATAAAAATTATATATATATATATATATATATATATATATATATATATATATAAATGCGTTGGATAATCCAGAATGTTGGATAAGCGGGTGTTGGATAAGTGAGACTCTACTGTATAACATGATATTTTGGTGCTTAACTTGTAAAATCATAACCTAATTTAATGTTTAATAGGCTTTTCCTTAATCTCTCCTTATTATCCAACATATTCGCTTATCCAACGTTCTGCCGGCCCGTTTATGTTGGATAAGTGAGACTCTACTGTATAACATGCTGTTTTCGTGCTTAATTTGTAAAATTATAACCCAATTTGATGTATAATAGGCTTGATCCCTCCTTATTATCCAACATATTCGCTTATCCAACGTTCTGCCAGCCCGTTTATGTTGTATAAGTAAGACTCTACTGTAGTTGTTCTACTCCAGAAACTTCCTTTTCGTGGCTGCCACAAACTTATGTTGAATTGATTAAGAATCGCTGATGAGTTATTCACTGAAAAACTAGAGCAATGTGTGTTGTATCAGGATGTGCCTCCCACAAAAACAAAGTTTTGGAAGTTTAATTAACCTTTGTCATGTTTTTATGATACAATCAATTAGGAAATGACATTGATAACTTAGGCACAAAAACATGTGGCGGGGTGTAATAGGTGTGCCAAGCCGAAGAGAAGCAGCCTGGCTCTGTCCTCGGCTTGACTTCCCCGCTTCGTCCCTCTCTTTCATGAGGAGCCCTGCTTGCCCCCTTCTCCACCGTCGTCGGAGCGTGCCATGGCTGGCTGACCTGGCTGCGGCCCAGCAAGGCAAGAGGAGCAGGTGGCCCAAGGGCTGACTCAGCCCGGCTCAGGAATCCCAGCCAAGCTGTCTGCTCCCTTTAATGGGAGCCACGTTGAGCTGATCCTCTGTTTATCCGCCCAGGGCAGAGGTTATGCAAACATTGGGGGGGGGGGGGCTGCAAAGGGAGGAAGACGAGCCCTTCCAGCATCTTCTGTGACGCTCATCTTCAAAAGGGATCTGGGAGTCCAGCTTCCAGCTTCCTGAGGGTACATTGTTCACATATAAGGCAAACATTCAATGCCATATAAACATAGAACAGAGACAGAGACAGACACAGAGGCAATTTAAACCTTTTCCAGCTTCCTGAGGGTACATTGTACACATATAAGGCAAACATTCAATGCCATATAAACATAGAACAGAGACAGAGACAGAGGCAATTTAAACCTTCTCCAGCTTCCAGCTTCCTGAGGGTACATTGTACACATATCAGGCAAACATTCAATGCCATATAAACATAGAACAGAGACAGAGACAGACGCAGAGGCAATTTAAACCTTTTCCAGCTTCCTGAGGGTACATTGTACACATATAAGGCAAACATTCAATGCCATATAAACATAGAACAGAGACAGAGACAGAGGCAATTTAAACCTTCTCCAACTTCCAGCTTCCTGAGGGTACATTGTACACATATAAGGCAAACAGTCAATGCCATATAAACATAGAACAGAGACAGACACAGAGGCAATTTAAACCTTCTCCAGCTTCCAGAGGGTACATTGTACACATATCAGGCAAACATTCAATGCCATATAAACATAGAACAGAGACAGACGCAGAGGCAATTTAAACCTTCTCCAGCTTCCAGCTTCCTGAGGGTACATTGTACACATATCAGGCAAACATTCAATGCCATATAAACATAGAACAGAGACAGAGACAGACACAGAGGCAATTTAAACCTTTTCCAGCTTCCTGAGGGTACATTGTACACATATAAGGCAAACATTCAATGCCATATAAACATAGAACAGAGACAGAGACAGAGGCAATTTAAACCTTCTCCAGCTTCCAGCTTCCTGAGGGTACATTGTACACATATAAGGCAAACATTCAATGCCATATAAACATAGAACAGAGACAGAGACAGACGCAGAGGCAATTTAAACCTTTTCCAGCTTCCTGAGGGTACATTGTACACATATAAGGCAAACAGTCAATGCCATATAAACATAGAACAGAGACAGACGCAGAGGCAATTTAAACCTTCTCCAGCTTCCTGAGGGTACATTGTACACATATCAGGCAAACATTCAATGCCATATAAACATAGAACAGAGACAGACGCAGAGGCAATTTAAACCTTCTCCAGCTTCCAGCTTCCTGAGGGTACATTGTACACATATAAGGCAAACATTCAATGCCATATAAACATAGAACAGAGACAGAGACAGACGCAGAGGCAATTTAAACCTTTTCCAGCTTCCTGAGGGTACATTGTACACATATAAGGCAAACATTCAATGCCATATAAACATAGAACAGAGACAGAGACAGAGGCAATTTAAACCTTCTCCAACTTCCAGCTTCCTGAGGGTACATTGTACACATATAAGGCAAACAGTCAATGCCATATAAACATAGAACAGAGACAGACACAGAGGCAATTTAAACCTTCTCCAGCTTCCAGAGGGTACATTGTACACATATCAGGCAAACATTCAATGCCATATAAACATAGAACAGAGACAGACGCAGAGGCAATTTAAACCTTCTCCAGCTTCCAGCTTCCTGAGGGTACATTGTACACATATCAGGCAAACATTCAATGCCATATAAACATAGAACAGAGACAGACGCAGAGGCAATTTAAACCTTCTCCAGCTTCCAGCTTCCTGAGGGTACATTGTACACATATAAGGCAAACATTCAATGCCATATAAACATAGAACAGAGACAGACGCAGAGGCAATTTAAACCTTCTCCAGCTTCCAGCTTCCTGAGGGTACATTGTACACATATAAGGCAAACAGTCAATGCCAAATAAACATAAAACAAAGACAGAGACAGACACAGAGGCAATTTAAACTTTCTCCAGCTTACAGCTTCCTGATGGTACATTGTACACATATAAGGCAAACATTCAATGCCATATAAACATAAAACAAAGACAGAGACAGACGCAGAGGCAATTTAAACCTTCTCCAGCTTCCAGCTTCCTGAGGGTACATTGTACACATATAAGGCAAACAGTCAATGCCATATAAACATAGAACAGAGACACAGACAGACGCAGAGGCAATTTAAACCTTCTCCAGCTTCCAGCTTCCTGAGGGTATGCTTGATTCCGCCCACAGGGGGAGCAGCTGCTTCATCATCCACTGTGACGGCAACTTCCTCATTCCAACGGCGGCTGGATGATTTTTATGGTGTTGTAAATTAGCCTCCCCACATATAAGTGGTACCTAAATTTCCTACTTGATAGATGCAACTATCTTTCGGGTTGCATAGGTCAGCAATGAGCAGGGGCTATGTTTTTTTATTTTTAATTCTCGGGTGCTCACCCCAACACGGGCTGGCCTCGAATTCATAACCCGTTGATCAGAATGATTTATTGCAGCTGGCTGCTAACCAGCCTGCGCCACAACCCGGCCCCATATAATATTATATACATATGTATATACATATAATATTGATAATAATATTATAATGGAATACAATATTATACTACTAATAATACAATATAATAATACTAATTATATATTATATATTAAATGTAATATTATTAATAATATTCCCATATAATGGTATATTGGCGAAGTGTGTTAAAACGCTGAGCTGCTGAACTTGCAGACCGAAAGGTCCCAGGTTCAAATCCCGGGAGCGGAGTGAGTGCCCGCTGTTAGCTCCAGCTTCTGCCAACCTAGTAGTTCGAAAACATGCCAATGTGAGTAGATCAATAGGTACTGTTCCGGCGTGAAGGTAACCGCGCTCCATGCAGTCATGCCAGTGTCCACATGACCTTGGAGGTGTCTACGGACAACGCTGGTTCTTGGGCTTAGAAATGGAGATGAGCACCAACCCCCAGAGTCGGTCACGACTGGACTTAACGTCAGGGGAAACCTTCACCTTTATAATGATACTAGCTGTGCCCAGCCACGCGTTGCTGTGGCAAAGTGGTGGTGGTATTGGTTAAAAATTGTTGTGTAATTTTTATTTGACATTATTTGTATTTTTTAATTAATTTTATTGTAAGTTATCTTTTTATTTATATATATATTATTTTATTATTTTCTTGTATTCTTTTTAGTTATTTTCTGTTATTATAGTATTTTATTGTATTAATCTTTTAGTGTTTTTAATTATTTTTAGTGTTTTTTTATTATTTTTTATTGGGTTGCTAGGAGACCAAGTTGGAGGAGCTTAGCCTTCTAACTGGCAGCAATTGGATAAAAGCAATTATTCCTCTCCCTCTAATTAGGATTTTATTTTTATTTTCTTTTTGTTGTATCAACCTAGAGGCATGGATGATGGGTTGTGTTGTCAAATTTCGAGGTTGGGGGCCCTGTAGTTTTGTTGTTTTGTCGGTCACCGTGATGCCATCACTCATTTATATATATACAAGCTGTGCCCGGCCACGCGTTGCTGTGGCGAAGTATGGTGGAAGGGCCTTGAGTCTACACTGCCATATAATCCAGTGCAAATTAGATAATCTGTGGAAGAGGCCTAAGTGAGGCCTAAATCTGCCTGTCCCCTAACTGAACCCTGGCTGTCCCTTGAGTGAGTTGGTTGCTAGGAGACCAAGTGGGCAGAGATTAGCCCTCTAAACTGGCAGCAATTGGATAAAAACAATTATTGCTCTCCCTCTAATTAGGACTTTATTTTTCTTTTCTTTTTGTTGTATCAACCTAGAGGCATGGATGATGGGTTGTGTTGTCAAACTTCGAGGTTGGGAGGCCAGTAGTTTTGTTGTTTTGTCGGTCGCCGTGATGCCATCGCTCATTTATACATATAGATAAATTCATTCTATTATTATTCTATTATTATTGTAGTATATTATTACATTATTACTATTATATTACTATTATATTATTCATTCTTCATGACTACATTGAAACTACAATAGAGAGAAATCAGCGTGGAAATTGCAAGAGGTACCATAGATTGTTGTACATGGAAATAAGGGTAGTAAATAGTTTTTAATTTATTAAATACAGTTATATATTACAATTATATATTTTTGTTATATAAACTATATATATTGTGAAAATATGATTTTTTTTTTCTCAAAGTGACACACCACCCAAGTCATGCTAGGTTTTTTGGTGATTTTTGACACACCAAGTGCAAAAGGTTGCCCATCATTGATCTAAGGCAGGGGTCCCCAAACTAAGGCCCGGGGGCCGGATGCGGCCCATCGAAGCCATTTATCCGGCCCCCACGGCACAAGGGCAGAAGGGGGTTGGGCTAAATGACCCAAGGGGTCTCTTCTTCTCTTAAAACCCTTATTATTAGTATTATTATTATTATTATTATTATTATTATTATTATTATTAGAAACACAACAAGATGAGTCCACAGCAGACACTCTGCTGGTTGTTGTATTGGATCATACGTCGGACACTAGGACTGTCTAGGACTGTGTGATGTATTGGTGAATAACGCGTGCAGATCCCAGTAAGGTGGCCTTCTGCAGCTGGCAGATGGTAATTTTGTTAGCGCCGATTGTGTTTAAGTGCAGGCCAAGGTCTTTAGGCACTGCACCCAGTGTGCCGATCACCACTGGGACCACCTTGACTGGCTTGTGCCAGAGTCTTTGTAATTCAGTCTTTAAATCCTCATATCGTGTCAGCTTTTCCAGTTGTTTCTCCTCAATCCTTCTGTCGCCTGGGATTGCAACATCGACAATCCATACTTTGTTTTTTAACACAATTGTGAGGTCAGGAGTATTGTGTTCCAAAACCCTGTATTATTATTATTATTATTATTATTATTATTATTATTATTATTATTATTACTATTATTATTATTAACATTGAGGCTGGGTGGCCATCTGTCAGGGATGCTTTGCTTGTGCTTTCGGTGCACAAAGGCAGAAAGGGATTGGACTTAATGGCCCAAGGGGTCTCTTCCAACCCTATTTATTATTATTATTATTATTATTATTATTATTATTATTATTATTATTATTACTATTATTATTATTAACATTGAGGCTGGGTGGCCATCTGTCAGGGATGCTTTGCTTGTGCTTTCGGTACACAAAGGCAGAAAGGGATTGGACTCAATGGCCCAAGGGGTCTCTTCCAACCCTATTTATTATTATTATTATTATTATTATTATTATTATTATTGTTATTATTAACATTGAGGCGGGGTGGCCATCTGTCAGGGGTGCTGTGCTTGTACTTTCGGTGCATAAAGGCAGAAGGGGGTTGGACTAAATGGCCCAAGGGGTCTCTTCCAACCCTCTTTGTTGTTGTTGTTGTTGTTGTTGTTGTTGTTGTTGTTGTTGTTGTTGTTATTAATTACAGTAGAGTCTCACTAATCCAAGCTTCGCTTATCCAAGCCTCTGGATTATCCAAGCCATTTTTGTAGTCAATGTTTTCAATATATCATGATATTTTGGTGCTAAATTCATAAATACAGCAATTACAACATAACATTACTGTGTATTGAACTACTTTTTCTGTCAAATTTGTTGTATAATATGATGTTTTGGTGCTTAATTTGTAAAATCATAACCTAATTGATGTTTAATAGGCTTTTCCTTGATCCCTCCTTATTATCCAAGATATTTGCTTATCCAAGCTTCTGCCGGCCCGTTTATGTTGGATAAGTGAGACTCTATTGTATATTGTGAAAATATGATTTTTTTTTCTCAAAGTGACACACCACCCAAGTCATGCTAGGTTTTTTGGTGATTTTTGACACACCAAGTGCAAAAGGTTGCCCATCATTGATCTAAGGCAGGGGTCCCCAAACTAAGGCCCGGGGGCCGGATGCGGCCCTCCGAGGTCCTTTACCTGGCCCCCGCCCTCAGTTTTATAATATAATATATTGTATATACATATAATATTGATAATAATATTATAATGTAATGCAATATAACACTAATAATAATACCATATAATAATATTAATTATATATTCTATATTACATATAATATTACTAATATTACAGTATAGTAGTATAGTTCAATATAGTAATATATAATGCTAATATTGTGCTATACTAATAATATAATATATTGTATGTACATATAATTTGTAAGCCACTCTGAGTCCTCTTTGGGGTGAGAAGGGTGTGATACAAATGTAGTAAATAAATGCAGTAAATAAATAAATAATAAATAAATACATTTTAGACTTAGGCTCACCCAAAGTCTGAAATGACTTGAAGGCACACAACAGCAACAACAACAACAACAACAACCCTAATTAACTTGACTATCTCATTGGCCAGAAGCAGGAGCACACTTCCCATTGAAATCCTGATCAATGTATGTTGGTCAAAATTATTTTTATTTTTAAATATTGTATTGTTCTTTCATAGTTGTTGTTGTTGTTGTTGTTTTTGCACTACAAATAAGACATGTGCAGTGTGCATCGGAATTTGTTTGTATTTTTTTTCAAATGATAATCCGGCCCCTCAACAGTCTGAAGGATTGTGGACTGGCCCTCGGCTTAAAAAGTTTGGGGACCCCTGATCTAAGGTGACACCAAGATATTTAGGATGGAAACAGTGTTCGAGCTCTTGGCCTTCCCAAGTAATTTTCAGTTTCCTGTTGGCTTCACGGTTACGTAGGTGGAAAGTTGACTTGGAACTTGTACCTGCTCAGCCACCTTCCCCATATTTCTGGGAAGAGAAATTCCACTTCAACAAGTGGTCCAGCCCAGCTGCCTTTTCCAGCTTCGGCTCCTGTTTGTTTCCACGGTCTTGTCCTGAATCTCACCCCCGTTTAATATTTTGCTGCGGGATGAAATTTCCTGACCGGGGCTTTGATGCTTATGAAATATCCGGGCGCCTCTTCTGTGCGTGCCGCGAGGGCAGGAATGTCCTGTGGATGGCTTTAGCGCCCAGACTGTTTGCTCAGCAGAGGAGAAAGGCGGGTGGGGCAGAGGGGGTCCCATTCATTCGGGGTCCCGGGCCTCCGGGATTCTGCCGCCTCAGCCCTTCTCTCCTGCTGGAAATAAGCCTCCCTTTTCAGGGCTAACAAAACAGCTCCTGGCCACAAAGGCACACAAAAGGACAGGCCCCAGTGTTTGGACAAGCCAGGGCTGAGAAGAAAAAAAATATAGCAGGAGCGTCGGCATTTGTGTGCTTTTGGGGGCCTTTCGGGAATCTTCTCTGGGCATCCGGAAGCCCCTTTTACACCGCCATATAAAGTCCAAATTGTCTGCTTTGAACTGGATTATATGGCAGCGTGGACTCAGATAAAGCAGATCCTGTATGTGGATGATACATGATAATCTGGATTATACGGCAGTGTATAAGGGACCAGAGTTGACTCGCAGACCCTTCCAAGGATGCGTCTGCACAGTAGAATTTGTTTTGCATTGCACTGCATTGCAAAGCACTTGCATGGGCATAGGAAATTATTATTATTATTATTATTATTATTATTATTATTATTATTATTATTGTTAATATTATTATATTGTATGACACAGCAAACAAGATAGATATGCTGGATTTCATATCACAAAAACACAAGTTGAACACTTCCCAAGTGTCTAGGACTGTATTATTATTTTTTTTTTATGACACAGCAAACAAGATAGATAAGCTGGATTTCATTATTATTATTATTATTATTATTATTATTATTATTATTATTATTATTATTTTATTATGACACAGCAAACAAGATAGATATGCTGGATTTCGTATCACAAAATCACAACTCGAACACTTCCCAAGTGTCTAGGACTGTGTGATGTATTATTATTATTATTATTATTATTATTATTATTATTATTATTATATTGTATGACACAGCAAATAAGATAGATATGCTCGATTTCGTATCACAAAATCACAGGTCGAACACTTCCCAAGTGTCTAGGACTGTGTGATGTATATTATTATTATTATTATTATTATTATTATTATTATTATTATTATATTGTATGACACAGCAAACAAGATAGATATGCTGGATTTCATATCACAAAATCACAAGTCGAACACTTCCCAAGTGTCTAGGACTGTGTGATGTATTATTATTATTATTATTATTATTATTATTATTATTATTATTATTATTATATTGTATGACACAACAAATAAGATAGATATGCTCGATTTCATATCACAAAATCACAAGTTGAACACTTCCCAAGTGTCTAGGACTGTGTGATGTATTTTCAGATGATGCGAGCAGATCCCACTAGGGTGGCCTTTTGCAGTTGGCAATTATTATTATTATTATTATTATTATTATTATTATTATTATTATTATATTTTATGACACAGCAAACAAGATAGATATGCTGGATTTCGTATCACAAAATCACAAGTCGAACACTTCCCAAGTGTCTAGGACTGTGTGATGTATTTTCGGATGATGCGCACAGATCCCAGCAGGGTGGCCTTTTGCAGTTGGCAGATGGTGATTTTGTCAATGTCTATTGTTTCCAAATGCCGGCTGAGATCTTTTGGCACGGCATCCAGTGTGCCCATCACCACCGGGACGACCTGCACTGGTTTCTGCCAGAGTCTTTGAAGTTCAAAGTTATTATTATTATTATTAGAAACACAACAAGATGAGTCCACAGCAGATTATTATTATTATTATTAAGATAAAGGTAAAGGTTTTCCCCTTGATATTAAAGCTCCTTGTGTCCGACTCTGCAGGTTGGTGCTCATCTCCATTTCTAAGCCCAAGAGCCGGCATTGTCCATAGACACCTTCTAGGTCATGTGGCCACAAGCATGACTGTATGGAGCGCCGTTACCTTCCTGCTGGAGCAGTACCTATTGATCTACTCACATTTGCATGTTTTCAAACTGCTAGGTTGGCAGAAGCTGGGGCTAACAGCAGGAGCTCACTCCACTCCCTGGATTCGAACCGCCAACCTTTTGGTCAGCAAGTTCAGCAGCTCAGCGGTTTTACCTGCTGCGCCACGGGGGCTCCATTATTATTATTATTATTATTATTATTATTATTATTATTATTATTATTATTATTATCTTTCCTGCAGGAGACTGGGACCCCCTTCTTCACTGATGGATATTATTATTATTATTATTATTATTATTATTATTATTATTATTATTATTATTATTACTATTATTCTTTCCTGTAGGAGACTGAGTCCCCTTCTCTCACTGACAGATATTATTATTATTATTATTATTATTCTCTCCCGTAGGAGACCGAGACCCCTTCTTCACTGCCAGATATTATTATTATTATTATTATTATTATTATTATTATTATTATTATTATTATTATTCTCTCTCGTAGGAGACTGAGACCCCTTCTTCACTGCCAGATATTATTATTATTATTATTATTATTATTATTATTATTATTATTATTATTATACTCTCTCATAGGAGACTGAGACCCCTTCTTCACTGCCAGATATTATTATTATTATTATTATTATTATTATTATTATTATTATTATTATTATTATTATATCCTGTAGGAGACTGAGACCCCTTCTTCACTGCTAGATATTATTATTATTATTATTATTATTATTATTATTATTATTATTATTATTATTAGGGTAATTGTGGGAGTTGTAGTCCAAAACACCTGAAAGGCCCAAGTTTGCCCATGCCTGGTTCAAGGGACCCAAACGTCTTGACCTGTCTTCGAGGCAAATTGAGCAACACTATTAAGCCACAATTAACGCCGAATTAAAATGCCGAAGAAAATAAAAATATATTAAGTTTAATCCATGCACATACATGCACCATTAAGATCACCCTTCCTGGATGTTCGCAAACATATACGCCACAATAAATTGGTTCGTCTTTCCAAACACAGTCCAGTGCTCTGTACCTTAAGGGCGCACTAAATTGTTTCTTAATTTAAAACAGATATTTCCGGCATTCGGATCCTTCCTGTTTTGTGAATGCAAAGCTGGGTGCGGAAATGCTTTAAAAGGAATTAATTCCAGGCGAACAACGTAAAGCAGTGGCGTTGATTGACCTATGAATGGGTTTTACAACTAAACAAAATTCGGAATGGAGCAAACATCTGAACCTCCGAGACAAGGCTTTGGAAGGACTCCCAGCTGCACAGGTCTCACCCACAAACCCTTATCAGTTCTCCGTCCAACGGTTATGACAAGAAAGCTGGCTGGAAAAGTGATAAGGGGACGTGAGCGGCTCCAGGGATCCCAACAAGAGGCAGAGAAGAAAGCAAGAGGAGGAGAAGGAAATGGGGGAGAAGATGGAGGTGAAGGAGAAGAAGAGGAGGAGATGGAGATGGAGATGGAGATGAAGGAGTTGGAGAAGGAGTAGATGAAGTTGGAAGGGAAGATGGAGGAGAAGAAGGGGATGAGAAAGAGATGGAAATAGGGAGAAGATGGAGGTGAAGGAGAAGAAGAGGAGGAGATGGAGATGGAGATGGAGATGAAGGAGTTGGAGAAGGAGTAGATGAAGTTGGAAGGGAAGATGGAGGAGAAGAAGGGGATGAGAAAGAGATGGAAATAGGGAGAAGATGGAGGTGAAGGAGAAGAAGAGGAGGAGATGGAGATGGAGATGGAGATGAAGGAGTTGGAGAAGGAGTAGATGAAGTTGGAAGGGAAGATGGAGGAGAAGAAGGGGATGAGAAAGAGATGGAAATAGGGAGAAGATGGAGGTGAAGGAGAAGAAGAGGAGGAGATGGAGATGGAGATGGAGATGAAGGAGTTGGAGAAGGAGTAGATGAAGTTGGAAGGGAAGATGGAGGAGAAGAAGGGGATGAGAAAGAGATGGAAATAGGGAGAAGATGGAGGTGAAGGAGAAGAAGAGGAGGAGATGATGGAGGAGTTGGAGAAGTAGATGAAGAAGGAAGGGGAGAAGGAGGAGAAGGAGGAGATTGAAATGGGGAGAAGATGGAGGTGAAGGAGAAGAGGAGGAGATGATGGAGGAGTTGGAGAAGGAGTAGATGAAGATGGAAAGGGAGAAGGAGGAGGAGGAGATGGAAATGGGGAAGAAGATGGTGAAGGAGAAGAAGAAGAGGAGGAGATGATGGAGATGGAGGAGTTGGTAATGGAGGAAAAGATGGAGGTGAAGGAGAAGAGGAGGAGATGATGGAGGAGTTGGAGAAGGAGTAGATGAAGATGGAAAAGGAGAAGAAGAAGGGGAGGAGGAGGAGGTGGAGAAGAAGAAAATGAGGAGATGGAGAAGGAGGAGGAGGGAGGCGGAGGAGAAGAGGAGCAGGAGGAGATGAAGATGGAGGAGATGGAGGAGCAGGAGGTAGAGAAGGAGAAAGGATGGAGAAGAAGATGGAAATAGGGGAGGTGGAGAAGGAGGAGAAGAAGATGGAGGAGAGAAGAAGATGGAAGAGATGGAGGAGATTGAGATGGTGTTGGAGAAGGAGGAAGTAGGAGAAGAAGGAGGAGAGAAGAACGAGGAGATGGAAATGGGGGAGATAGAGAAGGAGAGGAGGAGGAGATGAAAATGGAGGGGGAGAAGGAGGAAGGAGGAGAAGGAAATGGAAATGTGGGAGATGGAGAAGGAGAAGAAGAATGGAAATGGGGAGACTGAGAAGGGGGAGATGGAGATGGAGGAAAGAAGGAGATGGAAGAGATAGAGGAGATGGAGAAAGAGGAGGAGAAGAAGAAGGATGGAAATTGTGAAGGGGGCGATGAAGATGGAAGAGATGGACATGGTGTTGGAGAAGGAGAAGAGGAGGAGGAGAAGGAGAAGATGATGGTGACAGAAAGAAAGCTTGAAACTTCTGCTTGTCTCAGAAGCACCAGGATGGATGTTACCATGCAGGAAGGAAGGCCACGGGTTCGTGGTTCTCCGTCGGCCATGGGTGGCCGGGTCAAGGGGTTCCTCCTGCTGAGCCATCCTTTGCACTCTTCCATCCCCAGGCAGGTGTCCCTCGAGGCCTCCTCCTCCTCCTCCTCCTCTTTCTCCTCCTGGGCCTCTCTCTGTGCCGAGTGCGCACCCGGTCTCTGTGTCCGGAGCCAGGCGCCTGCCCCGCAGCCCTTCGGGGGCCGGGTGGGGTCCAGGCTCCACCCATGGCCCAGGCTTGCCCTCGACACGCATTGTATTGCACATGGGATGGGGTGGCTCAGCCACCTTCCTTTGGAGGGAGGCGGGGAAGGCTTTGCAAACAGCTGCTTGGCTTGCCTGGGGCTGGATCCACGCAAGGCCTTGCCTGGCAGAGTGACTCACTCCGCTTCACCCCTCTCAGGATGATCCAGACGTAAAGCCCCCCCATTGCAGTCGTGTGGTGGCCGGGGGCTTTGGGGACCAGGGTCTGGACCCCTTCTCAGCCACGGAGGTCACACTCTCTCAGCCTCAGAGGAAGGCCGTGGCGTCAAGCCCTCCTGAAGCAATCTTGCAAAATAAAAACACTCCGGGAGAATCGTAGAGTTGGAAGGGACCTCTTGAGACATCTAGTCCAATAATAATAATAATAATAATAATAATAATAATAATAATAATAATAATAATAATAGTAATAATAATTCTGGAACACAACACACCAGACATCACAGTTGTGGAAGAGTGGTCCCGGTGGTGATCGGCACACTGGGTACCGTGCCAAAAGATCTCAGCCGGCATTTGGAAACAATAGACATGGACAAAATTACGATCTGCCAACTGCAAAAGGCCACCCTGCTGGGATCTGTACGCATCATCCAAAAATACATCACACAGTCCTAGACACTTGGGAAGTGTTCGACTTGTGATTTTGTGATACGAAATCCAGCATATCTATCTTGTTTGCTGTGTCATAATAAAATAATAATAATAATAAAACTAAAAAGCACAGCAGACAAAAAACCAGTACAAGAAAACCGCACTACAAACTAGAGCTGACAGCTGGCACAACAAAACATTGCATGAAAAGTTCCTTGACAAAATTGAAGGAAAAGCTGATAAGAAGACCTGGCTCTGGCTCACGAATGGGACCCTGAAGAAGGAGACACAAGGCCTGATCCTTGCAGCCCAGGAGCAAGACATCAGGACAAAGGCAATTCAGGCCAAGATCGAAAAATCAGCTGATGACCCAAAATGCAGACTGTGCAAGGAAACCGACGAAACCATGGATCATATCCTCAGTTGCTGTAAGAAAATCGCACAGACAGACTACAAACAGAAGCACAACCATGTGGCCCAAAGGATTCATTGGAACTTATGCCTCAAGTACCACCTCCCAGCAGCAAAGAACTGGTGGGATCACAAACCTGCAAAAGTATTGGAAAATGAGCACGCAAAGATACTGTGGGACTTCCGAATCCAGACTGACAAAGTTCTGGAACACAACACACCAGACATCACAGTTGTGGAAAAGAAAAAGGTTTGGATCATTGATGTCGCCATCCCAGGTGACAGTCGCATTGACGAAAAACAACAGGAAAAACTCAGCCGCGATCAGGACCTCAAGATTGAACTTCAAAGACTCTGGCAGAAACCAGTGCAGGTGGTCCCGGTGGTGATGGGCACACTGGGTGCCGTGCCAAGAGATCTCAGCCGGCATTTGGAAACAATAGACATTGACAAAATCACAATCTGCCAACTGCAAAAGGCCACCCGACTGGGATCTGCGCGCATCATCCGAAAATACATCACACAGTCCTAGACACTTGGGAAGTGTTTGACTTGTGATTTTGTGATACGAAATCCAGCATATCTATCTTTTTTCTGTGTCATAATAATAATAATAATAATAATAATAATAATAATAATAATAATAATAATAATGATAATAATAATACATCACACAGTCCTAGACACTTGGGAAGTGTTCCTCGGCCGGCTGAGAGATTTCGCCGTGGCCATTGGCCATTGGTGAAAACATGTACAAAAATGCACCCATCACCATGACACACAAAGGAAAGGCACATTCCTTCATATCAACCACACAATCCTCTGATGAATCACACAGAGGCGTCTCCGCCAACTTCCGTGCCAGGTGTCCCCGGTGCTTTTCCACTCAGAAAAAAAGTCACCAAACCTGCAAAGCCCATGGCTTCGTTGCCCTGGAAACAGAGACTGGATGGGCATCTGTCGGGAGGGTTTTAATTGTGTCTCTCTCTTCATAGAAGAATTGTGGTGGGACTAGATGGCCTATGGGGTCCCCACCAATTTGAGGATTCTTTGAGCCACCCTGAGTCCCTTCCGGGAGATGCTTGGCAGGATACAAATGTTATTGGTACTCTGCCACCATTATTATTATTATTATTATTATTATTATTATTATTATTATTATTATTTTATTATGACACAGCAAACAAGATAGACATGCTAGACTTTGTACCACAAAACCACAAGTTGAACACTTCCCAAGTGTCTAGGACTGTGTGATGTATTTTCGGGTGATGTGTGCAGATCCCAGTCGGGTGGCCTTTTGCAGTTGACAGATCGTGATTTTGTCAATGTCTATTGTTTCCAAATGCCGGCTGAAATCTTTTGGCACGGCACCCAGTGTGCCCATCACCACCGGGACCACCTGCACTGGTTTCTGCCAGAGTCTTTGGAGTTCAATTTTGAGGTCCTGATAGCGGCTGAGTTTTTCCTGTTGTTTTTCGTCAATGCGACTGTCACCTGGGATGGCGACATCAATGATCCAGACCTTGTTCTTTTCCACAACTGTGATGTCTGGTGTGTTGTGTTCCAGAACTTTGTCAGTCTGGATTCGGAAGTCCCACAGTATCTTTGCGTGCTCATTTTCCAATACTTTTGCAGGTTTGTGATCCCACCAGTTCTTTGCTGCTGGAAGGTGGTACTTGAGGCATAAGTTCCAATGGATCATTTGGGCCACATAGTTGTGCCTCTGTTTGTAGTCTGTCTGTGCAATTTTCTTCTTCTTCTTCTTCTTCTTCTTCTTCTTCTTCTTCTTCTTCTTCTTCTTCTTCTTCTTCCTTTATTATATGATTCCATGGTCCTATGAAGGTTCTGGGCCACAACCTGCAGGAAGGGGCGGTGGCCGCTGAGGCCTCATTTGGGACACCTGCCCCAAATGAGGCATGATGCGCTCTGATGCCAGAGGCTACCTTCGACGCACAGGTGTTGCTGGCAATGGCTGCTCCCATTCGCACGCATGGCCTGCCCCCAGTTGCTCCCTGAATGTGCAGCCAACGCCCCTTCGTTGGGTTTCCGGTTTGCAAGCCTCCGCTCCAGACCAGGCCCTCTCCCTGTCCCAAATCCTCCCGGGATTAAGCGGAAATTGCAAATACCTTTGGATGCCGTGACTGGCCTCCGTCTCCCCAAAGAGAAGGAGCAGCCCTCCAGCAAGGACCTCAAAGGCCTGGTTAATAATAATAATAATAATAATAATAATAATAATAATAATAATAATAATAATAAATCCAGCATGTCTATCTTGTTTGCTGTGTCATAAACTATAATAATAATAATAATAATAATAATAATAATAATAATAATAATAATACAAAAGGCCACCCTACTGAGATCTGCACGCATCATCCGAAAATACTATAGTATTTTATTGTATTAATTTTTAGTGTTTTTTATTATTTTTTATTGGGTTGCTAGGAGACCAAGTTGGAGGAGCTTAGCCTTCTAACTGACAGCAATTGGGTAAAAGCAATTATTCCTCTCTCTCTAATTAGGACTTTATTTTTCTTTTCTTTTTGTTGTATCAACCTAGAGCCGTGGATGATGGGTTGTGTCGTCAAATTTCGAGGTTGGGGGGCCTGTAGTTTTGTTGTTTTGTGGGTCGCCGTGATGCCATCACTCTTTTATATATATAGATAGATCCATGTACCTTTTAGGACAGCCATGGGCCAACTTCAGCCCTCCATCCTGATGTTTTGGACATCCCACAATTCCTAACAGCTGGGATTGTGATTCTCCTTACCACTCTTCTTTCATGTGCCCAGCTCTGGCTTGGGCCCACGTTGCCTCTGGGGGGGGCAGCCTTGCCTTGTCACTTGCCTTGGGAAGGAAGAGCTCCAAGAAACCCTGACTCCTTCATACAGTCAATGACTGGCTCCTGAACACCCTTTGCCACCCCTGTCCCAGGAAGGGGATCCCCGCGGCAGGCAGGGCTGTCCGTCTCCAAGCAGGGAGCAAGGTTTTCCTTGGCGGCAGAGAAAAGACACATCAAGCACCATAAGTCTTATTGCGCCAAATTGCTATGTGTGTGTGTATAAAGAAATCCTTGCAAAAATTGTTTGCAAGGGAACTCTGCAAAAGAGCTCAGCTTTGCAGAGGCAAAGCCATGCCTAAAACAATGTATCTGTTTGCTGGCAGATGGCTGAGATTGTCAGTTGGTAATTTGAGCTTGGAAGGAGAGCACAGAAAAAGACAGGCTCTCCCCAGCTACGGTCAAGTAGCAGTTTGAATATGCTATGCTGTATATATTGAATGCTGATTGATTAGTTATTGATCTTATGCAACTACATGGACATTGTACGATTGCAGAACTGTTTTATATTTCAACTCAACAAGCAAGAGTAAAGTTTCCTTTTGTTCTTTCAATTCCTCTGCCTGGTGTGAGTTCTTTGCACATGGTGTTAACTGGACGCTACTGGTTCTGCTATTATTCACTCCCTAATAAGTCTCAGTGGGGGAGGTTGGCATGTTACATAACGGAGCCGCTGAGGGTCTATGGCAGAGGTCCCCAAACTAAGGCCCGGGGGCCGGATGCGGCCCGTCGAAGCTATCTATCCGGCCCCCACGGCACAAGGGCACAAGGAGGTTGGGCTAAATGACCCAAGGGGTCTCCTCTTACAACCTTTATTATTATTATTATTATTATTATTATTATTATTATTATTATTATTATTAACATTGAGGCTGGGTGGCCATCTGTCAGGGGTGCTTTGCTTGTGCTTTTGCTGCACAAAGGCAGAAAGGAGTTGGAATAAATGGCCCAAGGGGTCTCTTCCAACCCTCTTTATTATTATTATTATTATTATTATTATTATTATTATTAACATTGAGGCTGGGTGGCCATCTGTCAGGGGTGCTTTGCTTGTGCTTTCGGTGCACAAGGGCAGAAGGGGATTGGACTAAATGGCCCAAGGGGTCTCTTCCAGCCCCCATTATTATTATTATTATTATTATTATTATTATTATTATTATTATTATTTATTGCTCGGTGGCCAACTATAGTCCGGCCCTCCAACGGTCTGAAGGATCGTGAACTGGCCCCCTGTTTAAAAAGTTTGGGGACCCCTGGTCTATGGCAATATGTTCTTCTATTTACTCATTTTTTTTTCCAGAAGAACCTAGGGGAACTCTGATACTAAACTCTAGCTCTGATATGAGACTCCGGCCAGGGGCGGTTCAACCATTAGGCGAAGTAGGCAGTTGCCGAAGGTGGCATCATCTGGGGGGCGCAATTGAGGCTCATTCAGGCGCCCAGATTCCAGCTGCGGAAAAGAGGGAGGGAAATGCCGCTTGTCTCCTCCCCAAAGCTCCGCCCCCCTTCTTTCTTGCAAGCAAGGAGCCTGGCGCTTTGGAAAGGGAAATGCCACTTCCCTTCTGGCCAAAGCCCCAAACCCCTTCCTCGAGTGAGGAAGGAGTTTGGGGCTTTGGGGAGGAGAGATATGCCGGTTCCCTCCTGGCCAAGGTCCCAAACCCCTTCTTTGCAGCGAGGAAGGAGGCCGGGGCTGGACGAGGAGAGAAGCGGTGAGTAACTGCTTTGGGGGTGGTAGGGGGGCACCAGAAATACTGCTTGCTTACACTTTGAAATTACCTAGGGCCGGCTATGACTCCGGCACAGAAACTGGATGAAATTGCCACTTTTTGAGAACCGGGGTATGTTCCGGTGGGCTTTCGGGTTGTGTTGCCTGTACTTCGATGGTTGGTCAAGGGCCACCCTGTCCTGCCTTGAGTCCCACTGTTTCGGTCCCTGAAACACCACTGCCAATATCTCAGGCCCGCCTTGTGGGAACAAGGGAGAGGGCCTTCTCTGCTGTGGCCCCCCGATTGTGGAACTGACTGCCCGGGGAGATTAGGCAAGCCCCCACACTAGCAGCCTTTAAGAAAGACCTGAAAACATGGCTCTTCCGTTGTGCCTTTGGAGAGTAATCACTTCATACATCCCTTTTGCTGCTCTCCTTCAATATTTGTCCTCCAGATTGCACCGCCACTTTATGACCCTGTCCTCTGTGGTTTTTACTCCTACTTCCTTTCTCACCCCGAGTTTTAACCTAGTGTTCATGTGGCCCGCCCTTGGTTTTATTGTTCTTTGACCTTGTTTAATGTAGTGTATATTTTCTTTTATTGTGTTGTTTAATGTGCTATGATTTGTTGTTCTATTATATTTTGTTATATTGTATTGTTCTGGGCATGGCCCCATGTAAGCCGCCCCGAGTCCCCATTGGGGAGATGGTGGCGGGGTATAAATAAAGTTTATTATTATTATTATTATTATTATTATTATTATTATTATTATTATTATTATTATTAAACAGAAACATCTGCTTGAGAAGCAAGGCCCTTGTTGCTCTCCAGCTCCCTTCTGCACGGGGCCCTTTCTGCTGGAGGGACACCTGTGCTCTGCTGCGTTTGCACCCGGAGATGTTCCTCCAGATCCCCAAAGAGCCTTCCATCGTGCCCAGCGATGCCACCCACGGAGGAAGGGGAGGGGAGGGAGGGCCACCCGATGGCTTGCGTGACGCAGGACACGGAAAGGGCACGGCTGCGGAGGCATGTTTACCCTGCAGGGCAGAGAGGTTTGGATGGGAAGATGAGCCACAGTGACAGTAACGCAGGGGAGGCCGCTCACCCGAGGAGGAGCGCACCAAGCCTTCTTCCCGACCAGAGCAGGGCTTTCCTCAAGATCCTGCCAAACTGGTGGCCAATGGGACCGAAGCAGAAGGCTGGTTGTCTAAGGCGGAACTGTCATCCTACGAGTAACATTTTGATGTAATAATTTCCAGTAACACTATTTAATACGATTTTTGTTCCTGTGTTATTGATGTCATTTCCTAATTGTTTCCAATTCTAGGATTTGTATGTATAGGGGTGGCGCAGCGGGTTAAACCGCTAAACTGCAGAACTTGATGACCGGAAGGTTGGCAGTTTGAATCTGTGGGATGGGCTGAGCTCCCGTTGTTAGCTCCAGCTTCTGCCATCTTAGCAGTTCGAAAACATGCAAATCTTAGTAGATCAATAGGTACCGCTCCAGTAGGTAACAGCGTTCCACCCTGCTGGGATCTGAGCGCATCATCCGAAAATACATCACACAGTCCTAGACACTTGGGAAGTGTTCGACTTGTGATTTTGTGATCTGAAATCCAGCATATCTATCTTGTTTGCTGTGTCATAATAAAATAATAATAATAATAATAATAATAATAATAATACATCACACAGTCCTAGACACTTCGGAAGTGTTCGACTTGTGATTTTGTGATATGAAATCCAGCATGTCTATCTTGTTTGCTGTGTCATACAATAATAATAATAATAATAATAATAATAATAATAATAATAATAATAATAATACATCACACAGTCCTAGACACTTGGGAAGTGTTCGACTTGTGGTTTTTTGATACGAAATCGAGCATATCTATCTTGTTTGCTGTGTCATACAATAATAATAATAATAATAATAATAATAATAGTAATAATAATAATACATCACACAGTCCTAGACACTTGGGAAGTGTTTGACTTGTGGTTTTGTGATACAAAATCCAGCATATAGATCTGGTTTGCTGTGTCATAATAATAATAATAATAATAATAATAATAATAATAATAATAATAATAATACATCACACAGTCCTAGACACTTGGGAAGTGTTCGACTTGTGATTTTGTGATACGAAATCCAGCATGTCTATCTTGTTTGCTGTGTCATACAATAATAATAATAATAATAATAATAATAACAATGATCTTCCCATCTGACAGGCCTGGGCCCCCAGAAGCCCCTCCTTCCTCCAAGGAGCGTCTTTGTCCCGACGTGGCCCCGTCCGCCCTCCTTCCATCCTGGGCCCAGGGGTGATCATGAGGCATTTCCCCCGTGAATCACGCCTTGCGCTCCCAAGGCTGGGCTCCCAAGGCCTGGCTTTGGGAGGCGGCCGCTCGGCTAATGCGCCCAGACAGTGGAATGCAAGCAGAAAATATGATGAACTCGTCACTGGAGCCCTGACATATTGATGTGGCACTTGCACCTGCCCCGGGGGTGCTTCCCAGGAAATGCTCTCAAACGCTGCCGCCGACGGATTGGCACCGAGGCTTTGCAGTCATGCGTCGGTCCCACCACAAGCGGCCTCACAAGGGGCCACAAACACCCCGCAATGGGAGCATCTCTGGACCAGAATGGGAAAATGAAGCCTCCAGAGCCTTGGGGCTCCTTGGGGCTGAATGTCGGCACGAGCAAAGGCCACAATCCAACTCAAGTACGCCTGCCATTGCCAAAGGTGTGGTGCCACTGGCATGCTCTCTGGTGGGACACGGGAGCCTCCGGTGGCCCAGCGTGTTAAAGCACTGAGCTGCTGAACTTGCGGACTGAAAGGTTGCAGATTCGAATCCGAGGAGCGGAGTGAGCTCCCGCTGTTAGCCCCAGCTTCTGCCAACCTAACAGTTTGAAAACATGCCAATGTGAGTAGATCAATAGGTACTGCTCGAGCGGGAAGGTAACAGCACTCCATGAAGTCATGCCAGCCACATGACCTTGGCGGTGTCTATGGACAAAGCTGGCTCTTCAGCTTAGAAACGGAGATGAGCACCAACCCCCAGAGTGTGAGTAGATCAATAGGTACTGCTCCAGCGGGAAGGTAACGGCGCTCCATGCAGTCATGCCGGTGGCCACATGACCTTGGAAGTGTCTATGGACAACGCCGGCTCTTCAGCTTAGAAATGGACATGAGCACCGACCTCCAGAGTGTGAGTAGATCAATAGGTACTGCTCTGGTGGAAAGGTAACGGTGCTCCATGCAGTCATGCCGGCACATGACCTTGGAGGTGTCTATGGACAATGCCGGCTCTTCAGCTTAGAAATGGAGATGAGCAGAAACCCCCAGAGTGTGAATAGATCAATAGGTACTGCTCCAGTGGGAAGGTAACAGCGCTCCATGCAGTCATGCCGGCCACATGACCTTGGAGGTGTCTATGGACAACACCGGCTCTTCAGCTTAGAAATGGAGATGAGCACCAACCCCCAGAGTGTGGGTAGATCAATAGGTACTGCTCTGGTGGAAAGGTAACGGTGCTCCATGCAGTCATGCCGGCCACCTTAGAGGTGTCTATGGACAACGCCGGCTCTTCAGCTTAGAAATAGAGATGAGCACCAAACCCCAGAGTGTGAGTAGATCAATAGGTACCGCTCTGTTGGGAAAGTAACAGCACTCCATGTAGTCATGTCTGTGGTCACATGACCTTGGAGGTGTCTATGGACAACGCCGGCTCTTCAGCTTAGAAATGGAGATGAGCACCAACCCCCAGAGTGTGGGTAGATCAATAGGTACTGCTCTGGTGGAAAGGTAACGGTGCTCCATGCAGTCATGCCAGCCACCTTAGAGGTGTCTATGGACAACGCCGGCTCTTCAGCTTAGAAATAGAGATGAGCACCAAACCCCAGAGTGTGAGTAGATCAATAGGTACCGCTCTGTTGGGAAAGTAACAGCACTCCATGTAGTCATGTCTGTGGTCACATGACCTTGGAGGTGTCTATGGACAACGCCGGCTCTTCAGCTTAGAAATAGAGATGAGCACCAACCCCCAGAGTTTGAGTAGATCAATAGGTACTGCTCTGGTGGAAAGGTAATGGTGTCCATGCAGTCATGTTGGCCATATGACCTTGGAGGTGTCTACGGACAACGCCGGCTCTTCAGCTTTGAAATGGAGATGAGCACCAACGCCCAGAGTGTGAGTAGATCAATAGGTACTGCTCTGGTGGAAAGGTAATGGTATCCATGCAGTCATGTTGGCCATATGACCTTGGAGGTGTCTACGGACAACGCCGGCTCTTCAGCTTAGAAATAGAGATGAGCACCAACCCCCAGAGTTTGAGTAGATCAATAGGTACTGCTCTGGTGGAAAGGTAATGGTGTCCATGCAGTCATGTTGGCCATATGACCTTGGAGGTGTCTACGGACAACGCCGGCTCTTCAGCTTAGAAATGGAGATGAACACCAACCCCCAGAGTCAGACATGACTGGACTTAATGTCGGGGAAACATGATGTGGAAAAGTGAATAGAGTGAGTTAAAGAGCACATCCTAAGGATTATTTCTGCGTTTGATTTCTTAAAATATTCCCATCCAAACCCAAGTAACGAAGGTGGAGGCATTACTTTTCATTCAACCCTCGTACATTGCAGGCCTCTCCTCCTAGGTTGTGTGTGTGTGTGTGTGTGTGTGTGTGTGTGTCCCAACTGCTGCTGCTGCTTCTGGCCAGAATGGGAACTGGCTGCTAGAAATAGCATCCCTGGTGCTTCTGCTGCTGGAAGGTCTGAAATGGATCTTCGGAAAACCTGCGAAATTATTCCAGCAGCCTCCGAACGGGCAGAGCTATTTTCCGGGAGCTTCAGCACTTTGGATGACAAAGTGGTAATTTATGCGCTTTGTCACAAATGGGGCGCCATAGGGACACATTGGAAGAGATTGCCGTGCGGATCTAACAGTAGTAATAGCACCAATACGTCCATATCGAACAGAAAAGGATTTCTGGCCTAAGCGTTAGCAGACAATGCAATGGGATTTTGGGATGCATGAAAAGGACTATAGTGCCTAGATCAGGCATGGGCAAACTTGGGCCCTCCAGGTGTTTTGGACTCCAACTCCCACAATTCCTAACAGCCGGTAGGCTGTTAGGAATTGTGGGAGTTGGAGTCCAAAACACCTGGAGGGCCCAAGTTTGCCCATGCCTGATCTAGCTCAAATATGTATAAATGTGTACATGTATAAATATGTGAAAGGATGTCATAAGGGGAAAAAAGCAGGCTTGTTTTCTGGCCAAAGAAGAGCTGTTCAGCAGGGGAACTCTCTGCCTCAAAGAGCAGTGGAGACTCTTTCCTTGGAGGCTTTTAAACAGAGGCTGGATGGCCATCTACTGGAGATGCTTTGATAGTGTTTTCCCTGCATAGCAAGGGGTTGGGCTACATGGCCCCTGGGGTCCTTTCCAACTCTACTATTCTATGATATTATTATTATTATTATTATTATTATTATTATTATTATTATTATTATTAAGACACAGCAAACAAGATAGATATGCTGGATTTTGTATCACAAAATCACAAGTCGAACACTTCCCAAGTGTCTAGGACTGTGTGATGTATATTATTATTATTATTATTATTATTATTATTATTATTATTATATTATTATTATTATTATTATTATTATTGTATGACACAGCAAACAAGATAGACATGCTGGATTTCGTATCACAAAATCACAAGTCGAACACTTCCCAAGTGTCTAGGACTGTGTGATGTATATTATTATTATTATTATTATTATTATTATTATTATTATTATTATATTATTATTATTATTATTATTATTATTGTATGACACAGCAAACAAGATAGACATGCTGGATTTCGTATCACAAAATCACAAGTCGAACACTTCCCAAGTGTCTAGGACTGTGTGATGTATATTATTATTATTATTATTATTATTATTATTATTATATTATTATTATTATTATTATTGTATGACACAGCAAACAAGATAGACATGCTGGATTTCGTATCACAAAATCACAAGTCGAACACTTCTCAAGTGTCTAGGACTGTGTGATGTATATTATTATTATTATTATTATTATTATTATTATTATTATTATTACTATTATTGTATGACACAGCAAACAAGATAGATATGCTGGATTTCATTTCACAAAATCACAAGTCGAACACTTCCCAAGTGTCTAGGACTGTGTGATGTATTTTCGGATGATGCGCACAGATCCCAGTCGGGTGGCCTTTTGCAGTTGGCAGATCGTGATTTTGTCAATGCTTATGGTTTCCAAATGCCGGCTGAGATCTTTTGGCACGGCACCCAATGTGCCCATCACCACCGGGACCACCTGCACTGGTTTCTGCCAGAGTCTTTGAAGTTCAATCTTGAGGTCCTGAGAGCGGCTGAGTTTTTCCTTTTGTTTTTCATCAATGCGACTGTCACCTGGGATGGCGACATCAATGATCCAAACCTTTTTCTTTTCCACAACTGTGATGTCTGGTGTGTTGTGTTCCAGAACTTTGTCAGTCTGGATTCTGAAGTCCCACAGTATCTTTGCGTGCTCATTTTCCAATACTTTTGCAGGTTTGTGATCCCACCAGTTCTTTGCTGCTGGGAGGTGGTACTTGAGGCATAAGTTCCAATGAATCATATTATTATTATTATTATTATTATTATTATTATTATTATTATTATTATTATTATTTAAACAGAGACTGGATGACCATCTGTTGTGGGCGCTTTGATTGTGCTTATCCTGCCTGGCAAACGGGGGTTGGACTAGATGGCCTTTGAGGGTCTCTTCCAACTCTATTATTCTATGGTATTATTCTTGTTATTTATTAAGCAGAGGCTGGATGGCCATCTGTTGGGGGTGCTTTGATTGTGCTTATCCTGCCTGGCAAAAGGGGGCTGGACTAGATGGCCTTTGAGGGTCTCTTCCAACTCTATTATTCTATGGTATTATTCTTGTTATTTATTAAGCAGAGACTGGATGGCCATCTGTTGGAGGTGCTTTGATTGTGCTTATCCTGCCTGGCAGAAGGGGGTTGGACTAGATGGCCTTTGAGGGTCTCTTCCAACTCTATTATTCTATGGTATTATTCTTGTTATTTATTAAGCAGAGACTGGATGGCCATCTGTTGTGGGTGCTTTGATTGTACTTTTCTCTTCCGACTCTATTATTCCATGGTGTTATTATTATTGTTGTTATTTATTAAGCAGAGGCTGGGTGGCCCTCTGTTGGAGGAGCTGGGCTGGGTGGCCCATGTGGTCTCATCCATCTCTATGATGCTCTGCTTCCATGCATGCGCATGCGCAGAGGCCACATTGCTGCAGGCGTGGCTGTGCTCCCAGGGCTGGACCAGAGGCTCTGCATCCTGCAGGAAGGCCCAGTGGCGTCTCCAGAGGAACTCAAGAGAGCAGGATCCTGCCTACCTGAATCTCCCCGAACCCCCCAAAACCCGGCCAGTGATGGGGAGCGAAGCCTGGCCTCCTGCCCAAAGGCCCCCATGATGATGATGATGATGCTGCTGCTTGGGTGCCCTCCCTCTTCCCAGACAATTCCTGGGCGTTGCCATGGCGATCTGTGACCTAATTAGAGGCCCGGGAGTAGTCTTCCCCACCTTGTGGGTGCCTCCACCTCCCATCAAAAGCTTGGCCGGGCATTATTATTTATTCTTATTTACAGTATTTATATTCCGCCCTTCTTTCTCACCCGAAGGGGACTCATTGTATATACATATAAGGCAAACATTCAATGTCATATACACATGGAACAAAGACAGAGACAGACGCAGAGGCAACTTAACCTTCTCCTGAGGGGATGTTCGATTCCGGCCACGGGGGAGCAGCTGCTTCATCATCCACTGCGAAGGCACTTCCTCATTCCAACGCCAGCTGGATGATTTTTATGGAGTCGTAAATTAGTTAAATTAGTCTCCCCACTTTATAAGTGGTACCTTAATTTCCTACTTGATAGATGCAACTATCTTTCAGGTTGCTAGGTCAGCAACAAGCAGGGGCTATTTTTTATTTTTTATTGTCGGGTGCTCACCCCTCCACAGGCTGGTCTCGAACTCATGACCTCTTGGTCAGAGTGATTTATTGCAGCTGGCTGCTCACCAGCCTGCGCCACAGCCCAGCCCCAGTTAGGGCGTTCCTGGATCTTTCCCGTCCTTAGTGCGCTCTTGAGATTTCCAAACCTCATCGTTTAAATAATCCAATTTATTCTTTATCGCGTCAGAAGTGATTAATGAATGAATTAGAATACTTGCACCCCGCCTTTCTTCATGCGTGGACTCAAGGTGGCTTACAACACAGAAACATGCAAATTCCAACAGTTAAAATTTGCAAATAATAATTAAAACAAGGTACCATAAAATTATAATTCGTCACAATATTACAGTATATTGTTATTAATGTTATTTCTATACAAGATACATATTAAAATGCATTTCGGTAAAGGGTAAAGGTAAAGATTCTCCCCTGAGGTTAAGTCATGTTGTGCCCAACTCTGGGGGTTGGTGCTCATCTCCATTTCTAAGATGAAGAGCCGGCGTTGTCCGTAGATACCTTCAAGGCCGTATGGCCGGCATGACTGCATGGAGCGCCGTTACCTTCATGCCGGAGCAGTACCTATTGATCTACTCACATTTGCATGTTTTTGAACAGCAGTTTTCTGGCACCCTAAGCTGAGTCTGAGAGAGCAGTGCCTCCCAATTAAATCCGATGTGTATCAATGGGTCCTGATAATAATATTTATATTAATATTAAGAACAGCAGTTATTATGGCACCCTAAGCTGAGTCCGGGAGAGGAATGCCTCCCAATTACACCTGATGTGTATCCATGGGTCTTGATGATCATATTTATATTAATATTAAGAACAGCAGTTATTCTGGCACCCTAAGCTGAGGGAAACGGAAAGGAGTGAGGGAGGGAGAGAAGGAAAACAAGGGAAGGAAAGAAGGAAGGAAGGAAGGAAGGAAGGAAGGAAGGAAGGAGAAAAGGAGGGAAGGGAAAGGACAGGACAAAACAGGAAAGAAGGAAGGAAGGAAGGCAAGGAAGGAAGGAAGGAAGGAAGGAAGGAAGGAAGGAAGGAAGGAAGGAAGGAAAGCAAGGAAAGGGAAGGGAAGGAAGGAAGGGGAAACGGAAAGGAGAGAGGGAGGGAGGGAGGAAGGTGGGAAGAGAAGGGAAAGGAAGGGAAGAGAAGACAGGAAGGAGGGAAGGAATGAGAAAAGGAGGGAAGAGAAACAAGAGAAGGATAGAAGGAAGGAAGGTAGGCAAGGGAGGGAGGGAAGAAGGAAGGAAGGAAGGAAGGAGGGAAGGAAAGGAAAGGAAGGAGGGAAGGAGGGAGGGAGGGAAGGAAGGATGGGAAGTAGGAAAGGAAGGCGGGGAAGGGGAAGGGAAACGAAAGGGAAAGAAAGAAGGAAGGATGGAGGGAAGGCATGAAGAAAGGAAAGTAGGCCAATAAAGGGAAGGAAGGGAGGAGGGAGAGAAGGGAAAAGAAAGAAAAGGATGGCGGGAAGTAGGAAAGGAAGGAAAGAAGGAGCAAGGGAATGAGGGAAGGAGGGAAATGAAATGAAAGGGAAGGAAAGAAGGAAGGGAAGAAGGTAATGGAAGGGAAGGGCAGGGAGGAAGGAAGGAAGGAGGGAAGGAAAACAAAAGGGAAGGAAGAAGGGAAAGGAACGGAAAAGAAAGGAAGGAGGAGGGGAAGGGAATGATCGAGGGAAGGAAGAGAAGATGGGAAGAAGAGAAGGGAAGTTAAGGGAAGGGAGGAAGGAAGGAAGGAAGGAAAGAAGGCAAGGCAAGGGAAGAGGAGGGAAGAAGGAAGGAAGGAAAGAAGGAAGGAGAGGAGGAAAGGGAAGAAGAGAAGGAATGTTAAGGGAAGGAAGGAAGGAAGGAAGGAGGAGGAAGGGAAGGAAGGAGGGAAAGAAACGAAAGGGAAAAAAGAAGGAAGGATGGAGAGAAGAGAAATTGAAGGAACGGGAAAGGAGGACGGGAAGTAGGGAAGTGATGGGGAGGAAGGCAGGAGGCAGGCAGGCCGTCTTCCGTGATTCGGCGGCGTCGGCGTGGGTTTGGCGTCATGACGCCGGTGGAACTGGCGGCGACGGAGGGGAGAGGGGGGGGGGGGGGTCTGCCTCTGCCGCTGCCTCTTCCTCCTCCTCCTCTTCTTCTTCCTCGTCGAGGAAGTCCTCCGGTGTCCGCTTCGGGAGGAACTGCGGAGAAGGGAGGGAGGGGGGAGCGAGGGCGCCTGGAGCCCCGCCGGAGCCTGGCCGCGACCCCCGGGAGCCCCGCCGGCCTGTCTGGGCGCTGCCCTGGCCCCGCGCCCTCCCCGCGCGCCCTCCCCATGGCCGAGGCGCGGTGGTGGTGGGCGAGGCCCGTGGTGTGAGCGGGGCGGGGGCCGGGCGGACCATGCAGAAGGCGCTGCGCCTGAACGAGGGCCACGCGGGGCACCTGGGCCTGGTGGCCAAGAAGGAGGGCTCCCGCCGGGGCTTCCTGGCCAAGCGCAGCTCCGACAACACCAAATGGCAGCCCCGCTGGTTCGCCCTCCTCCACAACATGCTCTTCTACTTCGAGAGCGACGCCAGCGCCAGGCCGGCCGGGCTCTACCTCCTCGAGGGATGCCTCTGCGACCGCGCCCCGGGGCCCAAGCCCAAGGACCCCCAGGACAAGCAGGTACCGCCGGGAAGGGGCCTGGCCCCCGGGGTCGCCGCCGGACGGGGAAGGAGAGGAGAGGAGAGGGAAGGGCCAGGCTGGGGGGGACGCGGCTCGGGAGCCCCCAGGTCGGAGCGCCAGGGCGCCCCTGGCGGAGGGAAACGGGACGCGGCCCCGCTGCACCAAACCGCCGGACCTTCCCGTCACTTCCTTACCTTTCCCTTCCCTTCTCTTTCCTTCACTCTCCTTTCCTTCCTTTCCTTAACTTTCTTCCCCCTTCCCTTTTCCTTTCCTTTCCTTGCCTTCACTTGCCTTCCTTTCCTTTCTTTCCCTTGCCTTCCTTTCCTTAACTTTCCTTCCCTTTGCCTTCCTTTTCCTTTCATTTCCCTTCCTTTTCCTTGCCTTGTCTTCCCATGCCTTCCTTTCTTTTCCTTGCCTTCCCCTTCCCTTCCTTCTCCTTTCCTTCCTTTCCTTAACTTTCTTTCCCTTTTCCTTCCCTTGCCTTCTCTTTTCCTTTCCTTCCCCTCCCCTTCCTTTCTTTCTCTTGCCTTCACTTTCCTTCCTTTCCTTAACTTTCCTTCCCCTTCCTTATCCTTGCCTTGTCTTCCCATACATTCCCTTTCCTTGCCTTCCCCTTCCCTTCCCCTTCCCTTCCTGCCATAAATGCCAAGGGAAGCTCTCTTTTCATTTCCCTTCCTTTCCTTTCCCTTCTCTTCCCTTCCCTTCCCTTCCTTTCCCTTCACTTTCCTTTCCTTTCTCTTCCCTTCCTTTCCCTTCACTCTCCTTTCCTTTCCTTTCTCTTCCCTTCCCTTTCCTTTCTCTTCCCTTCCTTTCCCTTCACTCTCCTTTCCTTTCCTTTCTCTTCCCTTCCTTCCCTTTCCTTTCCCTTCTCTTCCCTTCTCTTCCCTTCCTTTCCCTTCCCTTTCCTTTCTCTTCCCTTCCTTTCCCTTCACTCTCCTTTACTTTTCCTTCCCTTCCCTTCTCTTCCCTTCCCTCTTCTTTCCTCCCCCTTTCCTTCCTTTCCCTTGCCTTGTCTTCCTTTCCTTCCCTTCTTTTAACTTTCTTTCCCCTTCCCTCTTCCTTCCCTGTCCCTGGGGCCCCCGTGGCACAGTATGTTAAAGCGCTGAGCTGCTGAACTTGCAGGTTTGAATCCAGGGAGCAGAATGAGCACCTGCTGTAAGCCCCAGCTCCAGCCAACCTAAGCTAAAGGTAAAGGTTTCCCCTGACATTAAGTCCAGTCATGTCTGACTCTGGAGGTTGGTGCTCATCTCCATTTCTAAGCCCAAGAGCCGGCGTTGTCCGTAGACACCTCCAAGGTCATGTGGCCACTGGCATGACTGCATGGAGCGCCATTACCTTCCCGCCGGAACGGTACCTATTGATCTACTCACATATGCATGTTTTCGAACTGTTAGGTTGGCAGAAGCTGGAGCTAACAGCGGGCACTCACTCCGCTCCCTGGATTTGAACCTGGGACCTTTCGGTCTGCAAGTTCAGGAGCTCAGCACAATATAATCTCTAAAACCAGGACAGCAAATAAAGAGCAACACTCTGAAAGCAGGGAAATTGGGAATTTCAGAAAGGAAACCATCAGGGCCAGCTAACACTTCCCAACAAAGCATTCCCCCAGGCCGGAAGCAGCCAGGCTTTGAAGCTGCAAGGCCATTCGGTGCTAATCAAGGTGCCTAGTTGCAGCATTTATGCCTGCCACACCAAGACTATTCATTGCTATTCAAACTGGCCAACCAAGGATTCCGCAAGGTAGAAAGTGGCCAGGCTTGCAAGCAGCAAGGCTATTCGGTGCTATTCAACCTGGCCAACCAAGGATTCCGCAAGGTAGAAAACGGCCAGGCTTGCAAACAGCAAGGCTATTCAGTGCTATTCAAACTGGCCAACCAAGGATTCTGCAAGGTAGAAAACGGCCAGGCTTGCAAACAGCAAGGCTATTCAGTGCTATTCAACCTGGCCAAGCAAGATTTCCCCTAGATTGAAAACCTTCAAGCTCTGAAGCCACGAGGCTACTCTGTTCCATACAACCAGGCCTAGAAAGGATGCCCAATGTAGAAAGCGGCCAGGCTTTTAAGCTGTAAGACTATTCAGTGCAGTTCAAGCTGGCCAAACAAGGATTCCCCGACTAAGAATTGAGGGTGCTACTCCAGCTACTCCAGAAAACGGCCAGGCTTTGAGGCTGCAAGGCTATTCATTGCTATTCCACCTGGCCAACAGAGGATTCCCATAAGCCACAGCAACGCGTGGCCGGGCAAAGCTAGTTACGTATCAAATAATAAGTGTACACAACTGCAGAGAGCCATCCTTGTTCCGCCTGCAGCTCTCAATTTCTTCCATCCTCAGGCTGCAAAACTGACGTGTTCCTGGCAGATAAGAGAAATGTTCTCTCTTCGGGGTTTTGTCTGTTGATGTCGCTGGCCGTCAGCCACGAGGACCACGGAGGGTCAGGGGCCGGGAAATGGCTTCTTTGGCTTCTCTTTTTCAGGAACTACAAGTTGTTTAGAGTCCCATCCATCACATATTTCTTATCCGTTGGAGGCAAGTGGGAATGTTGCTATTGGCCACCGCGACTAGCATTGAATGGCCTTGCAGCTTCGAAGCCTGGCCGCTTCCTGCCCGAGGGAATCCTTTGTTAGGAGGTGCTACCTGGCCCTGATTGTTTCCTCTCTGGAATTCCCCTGTCCCCAAGCACGTGGACAATTTCAACAGAATGGAGTAAACCGTGAAAATGTTATGTTATGTTGTTTTATAATTACCGTATATACTCAAGTATATGCCGACCCGTATATAAGCCGAGGCACCTAATTTTGCCACAAAAAAACTGGGAAAACATTGACTCCAGTATAAGCCGAGAGTGGTAAATTTCAGAAATAAAAATAGATACAGTAGAGTCTCACTTATCCAAGCTTCACTTATCCAATGTTCTGTATTATCCAAGGCCTTTTAGTAGTCATGAGGCTCCTTCTTTGGAGGCTTTTAAGCAGAGGCTAGATGGCCATCTGTTGGGAGTGCTTTGAATGAGATTATCCTGCATCTTGCAGGGGGTTCGACTGGATGGCCCGTGAGGTCTCTTCCAACTCTACGATTCTGTGATTCTATGATTGTTTTTGTAGTCAATGTTGCAATATTTTGGTGCTAAATTCATAAATACAGTAATTACTACATAACATTACTGTGTATTGAACTGCTTTTTCTGTCCATTTCTTGACAATTTTGGTGCTTAATTTGTAAAATCATAATGTAATTTTATGTTTAATAGGCTTTTTTCTTAATCCCTCCTTATTATCCAAGATTTTCGCTTATCCAATGTTTTGCCGGCCCATTTATCTTGGATAAGTGAGACTCTACTGTACCAATAAAATTACATTAATTGAGGCATCGGTAGGTTAGATGTTTTTGAATATTTACATAAAATTGTAATTTAATATAGTACTGTTCAACTCTGATTAAATCATTATTCTCATCTTCTTCAATGTAAATGTGCTTACCTATCCTTTTCATAATAATAGAGTAAAATAATAAATTTAATAACACCAATAAGATCAGAGTGAAATAATAAATGTATTAATAATAATAAAAATAGAGTAAAATAAACGTAATAGTAACAATAATAAAAGAGTAAAATAATAAATGTAATAATAATGATAGAGTAAAATAATAAATGTAATAATACCAATAATAATAGAGAAAAAAATAAATATACCATGTATACTCGAATATAAGCCAACCTGAATATAAGCCAATCATGACCCTCACCGGAGTATAAGCCAAGGGGGGCATTTTCAGTCCTAAAAAAGGACTGAAAAACTCGGCTTATACTCAAGTATATACGGTATGTTATTATATTGTGTTTTTAATTCATGGATTATATGTTAACTTATGTTGCAGTTGGGTTGTTCCCTTGTAAGCCACCCTGAGTCCCTTCAGGGAGATGGAGGCGGGGTACAAGAATAAAGTTATTATTATAATCATTATTATTATTAAAATTAAATTGTAATTATTATTATTATTATTATTATTATTATTATTATTATTATTATTATGGCTAGATGGTCATCTGTCGGCAGGGCTTTGAATGTGCTTTTCCTGTATGGCAGAAAGGGGTTGAGCTGGATGCCCCCTGGGTTTGCTCCTATTATATTATTGTTATTATTGTTATTATTATTATTATTATGGCTAGATGCTCATCTGTCGACGGGGCTTTGAATGTGCTTCTCCTGCATGGCAGAAAGGGATTGAGCTGGATGGCCCCTGGGTTTGCTCCTATTATATTATTGTTATTATTTTTGTTGTTGTTGTTGTTACTATTATTATTATTATTATTATTATTATTATTATTATGGCTAGATGGTCATCTGTTGGCAGGGCTTTGAATGTGCCTTTCTTGCATGGCAGAAAGGGATTGAGCTGGATGGCCCCTGGGTTTGCTCCTATTACATTATTATTATTATTATTATTATTATTATTATTATTATTATTATTATGGCTAGATGGTCATCTGTCGGCGGGGCTTTAATTGTGCTTTTCCTGCATGGCAGAAAGAGGTTTGAGCTGGATGGCCCCTGGGTTTGCTCCTATTATATTATTGTTATTATTATTATTATTATTATTATTATTATTATTATGGCTAGATGGTCATCTGTCGGCGGGGCTTTAATTGTGCTTTTCCTGCATGGCAGAAAGAGGTTGAGTTGGATGGCCCCTGGGTTTGCTCCTATTACATTATTATTATTATTATTATTATTATTATTATTATTATTATTATGGCTAGATGGTCATCTGTCGGCGGGGCTTTAATTGTGCTTTTCCTGCATGGCCGAAAGAGGTTTGAGCTGGATGGCCCCTGGGTTTGCTCCTATTATATTATTGTTATTGTTGTTGTTGTTGTTGTTATGGCTAGATGGTCATCTGTCGGTGGGGCTTTAATTGTGCTTTTCCTGCATGGCAGAAAGAGGTTGAGCTGGATGGCCCCTAGGTTTGCTCCTATTATATTTTTGTTATTATTGTTGTTGTTGTTGTTATTATTATTATTATTATTATTATTATGGCTATATGGTCATCTGTCGGCGGGGCTTAAATTGTGCTTTTCCTGCATGGCAGAAAGAGGTTTGAGCTGAATGGCCCCTAGGTTTGCTCCTATTATATTATTGTTGTTATTATTATTATTATTGTGGCTAGATTGTCATCTGTCGGCGGGGCTTTAATTGTGCTTTTCCTGCATGGCAGAAAGAGGTTTGAGCTGGATGGCCCCTAGGTTTGCTCCTATTATATTTTTGTTATTATTGTTGTTGTTGTTGTTATTATTATTATTATTATTATTGTGGCTAGATTGTCATCTGTCGGCGGGGCTTTAATTGTGCTTTTCCTGCATGGCAGAAAGAGGTTTGAGCTGGATGGCCCCTAGGTTTGCTCCTATTATATTATTGTTGTTATTATTATTGTAGTTGTTGTGTTGTTATTATTATTATTTTATTGTATGACACAGCTAACAAGATGTCTATGCTGGATTTCGTATCACAGAATCACAAGTTGAACACTTCCCAAGTGTCTAGGACTGTGTGATGTATTTTCGGATGATGCGCGCAGATCCCAGTAGGGTGGCCTTTTGCAGTTGGCAGATTGTAATTTTGTCAATGTCTATCGTTTCCAAGTGCTGGCTGAGATCTTTTGGCATGGCACCCAGTGTGCCGATCATCATCATCATCATCGTTATTATTATTATGGCTAGATGGTCATCTGTCGGCGGGGCTTTGTACTTTTCCTGCATGGCAGAGAGGGGTTGGACTAGATGTCCCATCTGGTCTCTTCCAACTCTAGAATTCTAGAAACACTTTCTGTTTCCTTCCAGTTTGCCTTTGCTGGGGCCAGAAAGCTCTCCTGGCTGCATAACAAAACCTCCTGCTCGGATAAGAGCTGTCCAGGGTGCTGAACCTACCCAGGGCCAGGCTTCAGCACTCTGGACAGCTCCCCTTGAAACCAAGCCCGGCCCCAGAGCATCCTAGTGATACTGAGATACCGAAAGATATTGGATCGACCAAAGTTCAGGCCTAACCGTGGTGTGGATTCGCTGCCACCCCCTGAGACGGGATCCGCAAGGAAAGCCGCAAAGCAACGAGGCTCCCTCTCGAATCCGTGGCAGCAGCAGCAGCGTTGGCATTTGGGGAGGGAGGCTGGGCAGGGGCTATTTTTAGCTCCCCTTGGCATTTGTGGCATTTATGTTCATTTCCAATCGGGGAGGGAGGGAGGGAGGGGGGGAGGCTCGTAGCCCAGCAGAAGCGGGCTCTGTGCCGCTCATTTGTTCTCTCGTTCTGCAGTCTCCTAGGAAACAAGTCATGTTCGGCAAAGCTCCAATGACGGAGCGGAGGAACTTAGAAAAAACAAACCCAAAACACAAACACAGAAATGGTTCCCTCAAAGAAATTCTTAGGTATTTGAAAGAAGGAGATGTACAAATTGGACGGTATAGTTCTATTTTTTAGAAAAGGAAGCAGGAAAGCAAGAGCTCTAGAGCCTGTCCTCTCTAGTCCGGGGACAACGACCGAGAAGGTCCTCTCTCATGCGCCAACCACATATGGTTGTTGTCCTTGATATAATTATGATGTCTATTTATACCCCACTTTTTCTGTCTTTAAAGTTCCTCTTAAAGTGGTGAGACCAAGGCCCCTTCTACCCTGCCATCATAATAATAATAATAATAATAATAATAATAATAATAATAATAATAATAATGTGCAAGAAAGCTGACGAAACCATGGATCATATCCTCAGCTGCTGTAAGGGCCAGGCTGTGGCACAGCTGGCTAGTAACCAGCTGCAATAAATCACTACTGACCGAGAGGTCGTGAGTTCGAAGCCCAGGTCGGGTTAAGCCCCCGACCATTAAATAGCCCGGCTTGCTGTTGACCTATGCAGCCCTGAAAGACAGTTGCATCTGTCAAGTAGGGAAATTTAGGTACGCTTTATGCGGGAGGCTAATTTAACTAATTTACAACATCATAAAACTGCCAGCAAAACACGAGGAAAGGAATGAGGAAGTACAGCCACTAGTGGACGGTGAAGCAACAGCTCCCCCTGTGGCCGGAATCGTGAAGCTGGAAAAAATGTTAAATGCCTCTGTGTCTGTCTATATATGTTGTTTGTCTGTTGGCACTGAATGTTTGTGCTTTTCCTGCATGGCAGAAAGAGGTTGAGCTGTATTGTATTATTTGTATCACTTGTATTATTTTCCTGATTTATCATTACATTATTATTATTACATGTATTATTTTGCTCTATTATTATTAAAAGGATACATAAGCACATTTATATTGAAGAAGATGAGAATAGTGATTTGATCAGAGTTGGACAGTCTTATCTTAAATTTGATCTTGATGTAAAGATTCAAAAACATTTAACCTACTGATGCCTCAATTAATGTAATTTTATTGGCATCTATTTTTATTTCTGAAATTTACCACTCTTGGCTTATACTGGAGTCGACGTTTTCCCAGGTTTTTTTTTCGTGGTAAAATTAGGTGCCTCGGCTTATATTCGGGTCGGCTTATATTCGGAGAGTAACTATTACACATTTCTTTTGTTACTCCCCCCAACATCTATCCTCTAGATTGTTTTTCCCCGTGGTTTTATTATAATCCTATTCTCACCCCAGGTTTTAACTGAGTGTCTCATGCGGCCCGCCCTGTTATATTGCTTTTTTGGTTTTGTGTTGCACTGTACATGATTATTTATTGTATTGTTTAATTGTATTTTGATATGTTGTTTTTATATTTTGCTATATTGTACTGTCCTGGGCATGGCCCCATGTAAGCCGCCCCGAATCCCCGTTGGATAAATAAAGTTTTATTATTATTATTATTATTATTATTATTATATTCGGGTAGGCTTATACTCGAGTATATATGGTAATTTTATTGGTATCTCGGCTTATACTGGAGTCAATGTTTTCCCAGTTTTTTTGTGGTAAAATAAGGTGCCTCGGCTTATATTCGGGTCGGCTTATACTCGAGTATATATGGTAATTTTATTGGTATCTTGGCTTATACTGGAGTCAATGTTTTCCCAGTTTTTTGTGGTAAAATAAGGTGCCTCGGCTTATATTCGGGTCGGCTTATACTCGAGTATATATGGTAATTTTATTGGTATCTTGGCTTATACTGGAGTCAATGTTTTCCCAGTTTTTTTGTGGTAAAATAAGGTGCCTCGGCTTATATTCGGGTCGGCTTATACTCGAGTATATATGGTAATTTTATTGGTATCTCGGCTTATACTGGAGTCAATGTTTTCCCAGTTTTTTTGTGGTAAAATTAGGTGCCTCGGCTTATATTCGGGTCGGCTTATACTCGAGTATATATGGTAATTTTATTGGTATCTTGGCTTATACTGGAGTCAATGTTTTCCCAGTTTTTTTGTGGTAAAATAAGGTGCCTCGGCTTATATTCGGGTCGGCTTATACTCGAGTATATATGGTAATTTTATTGGTATCTTGGCTTATACTGGAGTCAATGTTTTCCCAGTTTTTTGTGGTAAAATAAGGTGCCTCGGCTTATATTCGGGTCGGCTTATACTCGAGTATATATGGTAATTTTATTGGTATCTTGGCTTATACTGGAGTCAATGTTTTCCCAGTTTTTTTGTGGTAAAATAAGGTGCCTCGGCTTATATTCGGGTCGGCTTATACTCGAGTATATATGGTAATTTTATTGGTATCTCGGCTTATACTGGAGTCAATGTTTTCCCAGTTTTTTTGTAGTAAAATAAGGTGCCTCGGCTTATATTCGGGTCGGCTTATACTCGAGTATATATGGTAATTTTATTGGTATCTCGGCTTATACTGGAGTCAATGTTTTCCCAGTTTTTTTGTGGTAAAATAAGGTGCCTCGGCTTATATTCGGGTCGGCTTATACTCGAGTATATATGGTAATTTTATTGGTATCTCGGCTTATACTGGAGTCAATGTTTTCCCAGTTTTTTTGTAGTAAAATAAGGTGCCTCGGCTTATATTCGGGTCGGCTTATACTCGAGTATATATGGTAATTTTATTGGTATCTCGGCTTATACTGGAGTCAATGTTTTCCCAGTTTTTTTGTGGTAAAATAAGGTGCCTCGGCTTATATTCGGGTCGGCTTATACTCGAGTATATATGGTAATTTTATTGGTATCTCGGCTTATACTGGAGTCAATGTTTTCCCAGTTTTTTTTGTGGTAAAATTAGGTGCCTTGGCTTATATTCGGGTCGGCTTATACTCGAGTATATATGGTAATTTTATTGGTATCTTGGCTTATACTGGAGTCAATGTTTTCCCAGTTTTTTTTGTGGTAAAATAAGGTGCCTCGGCTTATATTCGGGTCGGCTTATACTCGAGTATATATGGTAATTTTATTGGAATCTTGGCTTATACTGGAGTCAATGTTTTCCCAGTTTTTTTGTAGTAAAATAAGGTGCCTCGGCTTATATTCGGGTCGGCTTATACTCGAGTATATATGGTAATTTTATTGGTATCTCGGCTTATACTGGAGTCAATGTTTTCCCAGTTTTTTTTGTGGTAAAATTAGGTGCCTCGGCTTATATTCGGGTCGGCTTATACTCGAGTATATATGGTAATTTTATTGGTATCTTGGCTTATACTGGAGTCAATGTTTTCCCAGTTTTTTTGTGGTAAAATAAGGTGCCTCGGCTTATATTCGGGTCGGCTTATACTCGAGTATATATGGTAATTTTATTGGAATCTTGGCTTATACTGGAGTCAATGTTTTCCCAGTTTTTTTGTGGTAAAATAAGGTGCCTCGGCTTATATTCGGGTCGGCTTATACTCGAGTATATATGGTAATTTTATTGGTATCTCGGCTTATACTGGAGTCAATGTTTTCCCAGTTTTTTTGTAGTAAAATAAGGTGCCTCGGCTTATATTCGGGTCGGCTTATACTCGAGTATATATGGTAATTTTATTGGTATCTCGGCTTATACTGGAGTCAATGTTTTCCCAGTTTTTTTGTAGTAAAATAAGGTGCCTCGGCTTATATTCGGGTCGGCTTATACTCGAGTATATATGGTAATTTTATTGGTATCTCGGCTTATACTGGAGTCAATGTTTTCCCAGTTTTTTTGTGGTAAAATTAGGTGCCTCGGCTTATATTCGGGTCGGCTTATACTCAAGTATATACGGTAGTTGTTCTACTCCAGAAGTGCTGATGCAAATGGGGCCGGGGTGGGTCTGGCAAGCCCTTATCTTATCAAGGCCAAGAAGCAGTATGGCTGTGCCCTCATGTGTGCATTTTGCTGGCCCTTCGCTCCCCAAATGCCTTGATTCCAGCAAAACCTAGACAAACCCGTCTCCATTTCCCCGGCACATTTGTTGTCCCCCAACCACAAAAAACTCAGCTCCTTTTCTGTGTGTTTTTTCAGCACTACTTCACCGTCAACTTCAACCACGAGAACCAGAAGACGCTGGAGCTGCGGACCGAGGATGCGAAGGACTGTGACGAATGGGTGGCAGCCATCAGCCACGCAAGGTGAGAGGGTGGGGGTCCTGCCTCTTTTGGGTGGGGGGGTTGTCCCAGGTAGGAATCCCAGGGACTTGTCACCAGACGTTTTCCAGCTGCGGTCCATTCCTGGTGGGTGTCATAGTTCCAGTTCAACTGCCATGCCTTTGAAATCCTGGGATTTGTAGTTTAATATGGCACTGGTGTGATGCAAAGATTACCATAGTTACTCGACTCTAATACTCACCTTTTGAGCTAAATTCGAAAGAAAGAGAGAAAAGTGGTATATAAATAAACATAAGCATTTAAACATGTAAACATATAAACAATAATAATAATAATAATAATAATAATAATAATATTTTTCGTGTCAGGAGCAACTGGAGTTGCTTCTGGAATGAGAGAATTGGCCCTCTGCAAGGACATTGCCCAGGGGACGCCCAGATGTTTTTGATGTTTTACCATCTCTTCTCTCGTGTCCCTGCATGGAGCTGGAGCTAAAAGAGGGAGCTCATCCCCGGGTGGGATTCAAACCTGGCAATGTCAGCAACCCAACCTTCAAGTCACAAGGCTTTTATTCCCTAGGCCACCGGACGCTCCAATAATAATAATAATAATAATAATGATAATTCAGTAACTGCACATTGCTTAAGTTGCATTGACCGACCGTATGTGCAGGGTTCCATAATTCGCCCTTTGACAACACAACCGTTCAATGCTAAGGCTTCCCCGTCTGCACAGGGTTCCCTACTTCGCACTAATAACACAACCGTTCAATGCTAAGGCTTCCCCTCTGCGCAGGGTTCCATACTTGGCACTTTAACAACACAACCGTCCAATGTTCAGGCTTCCCCTCTGCGCAGGGTTCCATACTTGGCACTTTAACAACACAACCGTTCAATGCTAAGGCTTCCCCTCTGCGCAGGGTTCCATACTTCGCACTTTAACAACACAACCGTCCAATGCTCAGGCTTCCCTATCTGTGCAGGGTTCCATACTTTGCACTTTAACAACACAACCGTCCAATGCTCAGGCTTCCCTATCTGTGCAGGGTTCCATACTTTGCACTTTAACAACACAACCATTCAATGCTAAGGCTTCCCCGTCTGCACAGGGTTCCATACTTTGCACTTTAACAACACAACCGTTCAATGTTCAGGCTTCCCCTCTGCGCAGGGTTCCATACTTTGCACTTTAACAACACAACCGTTCAATGCTAAGGCTTCCCCATCTGTGCAGGGTTCCATACTTCGCCTTTTAACAACACAACCGTTCAATGCTAAGGCTTCCCCATCTGTACAGGGTTCCATACTTCGCACTTTGACAACACAACCGTTCAATGCTCATGCTTCCCGCCAAATGGAACTATCTGTAGGGGAGAGTCTACTGAACAAGCCAGGACCTGCCGCATACCAGGAGTTATGAAGGTGGAGGCATTACTTTTCATTCAACCCTCGTCGATACAGAGCTCTGTGTCCCTGAATGCAGTCACGGGAAGGCCTGCCTGCATCGCTCACATTTCCAAATGTGGGATTTGAGGGCGCTTCCCTGGTGCTGCGTTTCGCTGAAGCCGGAGATATGAATCCGTCCTTGACATTTACATATCAGTTCCACAGTCTCTTCTGATTCATTTTTTCCTGGGAAGGAGCCATTTTGTCAGAAACCAAAACAGGGGATGGATAGTTCCCCGCTCTTGACTCGCTGGGGTTTTGTGCCTCCGACAAATTCTTCGATTCACAACATCCCTTCTTTGAGAAATGTGCTGAGTTCGGTCTGCTAGATTCAAAGCCGGGCTCCATCCGGATCTGTCTCCCCGGATCTCTTCCCGCGGAGGAGGATGGGCTTTGGCGTCGTCTTGAACCTCGCATTAATTCAATTTTAACATGTACAGTAGAGTCTCACTTATCCTACATAAACGGGCAGGCAGAACGTTGGATAAGTGAATATATTGGATAATAAGGAGAGATTAAGGAAAAGCCTATTAAACATCAAATTAGGTTATGATTTTACAAATTAAGCACCAAAACATCATGTTATACAACAAATTTGACAGAAAAAGTAGTTCAATATGCAGTAATGCTATGTAGTAATTACTGTATTTACGAATTTAGCACCAAAATATCATGATGTATTGAAAACATTGACTACAAAAATGCGTTGGATAATCCAGAACGTTGGATAAGTGAGACTCTACTGTATTAATATGTAATTTAATGTATTGATATACATATCTTGCGAGCTGGTTTGATACCCAGTTAATAGAAGAAAGCAGGGTATAACAGCCACAACCATAACAACAAAAATAGTAACAACAATAGTAATAGTAGTAGTAATAATATTAATATTAATAATAATAGTTGTTGTTATGATATTTTGTTAGGGAAAACTACTCCAAAACAGCAGAGAATCCAAAAATCTGCAAAAAATGTTGTCTGTGTTGCCGAGAGCTGCATTTCTTTTCAAGTCCCTAACAGGACTCACTTTTTTGCAGATTTACAGAGCTCGAGTAGCACATAGAAAAGACTATAGGAATGTTGTGGAGTGAAGTGAATCTCTGACCACTCTGAACTTGCAGCCGGATCAATGGTGATATGCGCCATGTGCTGAGCTCTGATTCCGCTGTCAGAAGGGTAGGCCCCCCCCCTTTAGGCCCCGCCCACTTAGTCTCCTAGCAACCCCCTCGGCCAAGGGACAGCCAGGGTTCAGTTAGGCCTCTTCCACACTATACAGATTATCTGATTTGGATTATATTTGGATTACTCTTTCCAGTAAGACGGGCAAGGGCCAACAAAAATGAATTGGTGGGCCTCATGCAAGTTGGACCACATCATTCTCTTTCCAACTGGATGGTCTCAAGCCATGTTCTTTTCATGCTGCACTATTATAGGGCTATGGTTGTGGCTGCGTCCTTTGGACTCCTGGGATTTGTAATCTGCTGGTGAGCTCTCTAAATACCCTTCTGTGGAGGAGATGTTTTTATTAAAATAAAATATATTATATCTTATATTATAACCACTGCCACCAAATTATAAAGATGTTTTTATTTAAACGCTGCCACCAAATGTAAAGATGTTTATAATGCGGCCACCAGATGTCAAGGGGATTATCAACTCTTGCCACCACTATGGGAAGATGCAGCCACTAGCTACTCAGAGATGAGACCTTTTAAATTTTGGTTTTCTTCTTTCTTCTTGTTTACTTTTGATGGTAATATATATGTGACAGAAACTGAGATGTTTGAAAGAACAACAACACATTTATTCAGGCACAAAGCTTAATGATTACAATAACTTTCTCTTCAGAGGAATTGCAAAACCAGAATGAGGTGTTTCAAATTCCTTAAAATGTCACTTCTTTCTCTACTGCTTTAAACTGCAATCACCCTGTGAATTATAATCACGGATTATCTGTTCCTCATCAGGAGACAGACTACCTTAAAATAAGTCACCAAACTTACTTTAAACTGACTCAAAAATAAGCAGTTGAGTCTCCCTGATGCCTTCAACTGAGGATCAGTCTTCACTGTACCTCATCAGGGCACAGACTAACTGCTTCTTTTTCAAACCTGCACTTCTCCACCAAAACGGCAGTTGGCTCTGCCCACTTCTCCATGGCAACCAACTCATGAGTGCAGAGTAACTGAAATATTGACCCTTTTAAAACACAATTAAACATGACACCTGTAAACCAAAAAATTCACACTTCATTACACCTTCCAACCCTGTACTTCAAATCCCAGGTTTCCATCAGCAGTGAAGGTGGAAGCATCACACCGTGACCGTGTGGAAGGGCTTCCTTGTGGACAGTGGGAGCCAGCAAAGCAGTGGGCGGTTCAAGTGGGGTCAAGCTGGCTTAGTATTGCAGTGTAGGTGCCCCCCGGGGGTCCGTTTCGTTCCTTATGAACCCAAAAAGGCCTCATTTCCAGCTGTTTGGGAAGGTAACGGCTGCCTCCGTCTGTCTGTCCTTCTGTTTGTCTGTCCGTCTTCCTGTCTCTCTCGCAAACCAAACCAACGCACGCACAGCTATAGGACTCTTGCGACGGAGCACGAAGCCTTAATGCAGAAGTATCTCCATTTACTCCAGATTGTGGAGACGGAGAAGACGGTTGCCAAGCAACTCAGGCAACAAATTGAAGATGGAGAAATAGAGACGGAGCGCCTGAAGTCGGAGGTAAAGGGGGGAACCAGCAGTTTGATAGGAGAGGAAGGAAGGGTGCTGGCTGTTTCAGGGCAATTTGCCCCACATTTTCCCCAATAATCTATGTACAAAAATGTAACGTTTTACTGTGGAGTAAACAACAAAACCACTGAACCAAATCACACCAAATTTGGCCACAAAAGACAGTCATCCAAAATATGTCTTTCAATTTAAAAAACCTAGAAAAATAGTCCAAATTACAGAGGATGAGTTTTTATTTTTATTTTTATTTATTTATTTATTTATTTATTTATATTTTTGTGTGTTTTTTGTTTTGTTTTTCTCTCTCTCTCTTTATCCTGTTTTTCTCCTTATGTCTCTTCACCTACTTTCCCCTCCCAACCTCTTTGCACTAACCACACCAAATTTGTTTTCCTCGCTTTCGCTGTATCTACACTTATAAACCAATAAAAATTAATACAGAGGATGAGGAAAAGCCTTTCTCACCCTAACTGCCAGTCAGAAAGGTAGGCTCTGCTGCTTTTAGGCCCTACCCCCTTCGTATCATAGCAACTCCCTCAGCCAAAATGGCGCCCAGTGTGGATTTTATACAGCTGTGTAGAAGGAGCCTCATATAATCCACTTCTAAGCAGATAATATAATATAAATATAATATGAAATAATATAATAATACAGAACAACATAGTCTCTAAAACCAGGACAGTCAATAAAGAGCAACACTCTGAAAGCAGGGAAATTGGGAATTCCAGAAAGGAAACCATCAGGGCCGGCTAACACTTCCCAACAAAGGATTCCCCCAGGTAGGAAGCAGGCAGGCTTTGAAGCTGCAAGGCCATTAAATGCTAATCAAGGTGCCTAATTGCAGCATTCATACCTGCCACACCGAGACTATTCATTGCTATTCAACCTGGCCAACCAAGGACTCCGCAAGGTAGAAAGCGGCCAGGGTTTGAAGCTGCAAGGCTATTCAGTGCTGTTCAACCTGGCCAACCAAGATTTCCCCTAGGTTGAAAACCCCCCATGCTTTGAAGCCATGAGGTTACTTTGTCCCATGAACCCCTACATAGAAAGCGGCCAGGGTTTGAAGCTGCAAGACTATTCAGTGCAATTCAAGCTGGCCAAACAATGATTCCCCAACAAAGGAAGTAGCCAGGCTTCAAAGCGGCTCTTTGATTGAGGGTGCTACTCCAGCTACTCCAGAAAACAGCCAGGCTTTGAGGCTGCAAAGCTCCTGGCCAACAAATGATTTTCCGGGCTGTCTGGCCATGTGCCAGAAGCATTTTCTCCTGACGTTTTGCCCACATCTATAGCAGGTTTCTTCAGAGGTTGTGAGGTCTGTTGGAAACTAGGCAAGTGGGGTTTATATGTCTGTGGAATAATGCGGCCTCTCCCTTCACCTGCATTTCTTCTTCCTTTGCCCAGATTGCGGCCTTATTGAAGGACAACGAGCGCATCCAGTCCAGCCAGACCAGCCCCCCAAATGAGGATGACGACGACAACGACATCAAGAAGATCAAGAAGGTAGGCTCCTCCGCCCTTCTTCCCTTGCGGACGGACAAGCAGAAGGACCCAGCAGCAGTGTGCCTGGACTGCAGCTCCCATCAGCCTTAAGCCAGTGGGAAGGGTAATGGTTTAGCGAGGACCGCAGTTGTAGAATCTGTGCCTGGCGAGCATATGCTAAACCAGATCGGTCAGGACAAAGATATGTTGAGGAGCTTTTAATGGGCTCAAATATCCAGTTCCGTGCCAAACAAAGATATGGATCTAAGGAAACAAAGGTGCAAGACTCAACAACAACAACAACAACAATTATTATTATTTTATTTTATGACACAGCAAACAAGATAGATATGCTGGATTTCGTTTCATAGAATCACAAGTCAAATACTTCCCAAGTGTCTAGGACTGTGTGACGTATTTTCGGATGATGCGTGCAGATCCCAGCAGGGTGGCTTTTTGCAGTTGGCAGATCGTGATTTTGTCAATGTCTATTGTTTCCAAATGCCGGCTGAGATCTTTTGGCATGGCATCCAGTGTGCCCATCACCACCGGGACCACCTGCACTGGTTTCTGCCAGAGTCTTTGAAGTTCAATCTTGAGGTTCTGATAGCGGCTGAGTTTTTCCTGTTGTTTTTTGTCAATGCGACTGTCACCTGGGATGGCGACATCAATAATCAATTATTATTATTATTATTATTATTATTATTATTATTATTATTATTATTATTATTAACATTGAAGCTGGGTGGCCATCTGTCAGGGATGCTTTGCTTGTGCTTTCGGTGCACAAAGGCAGAAGGGGATTGGACTCAATGGTCCAAAGGGTCTCTTCCAACCCTCTTTTATTATTATTATTGTTGTTGTTATTATTATTAATAATAATAATAATAATAATAATAATTGCTCAGTGGCCAACTATAGTTTGGCCCTCCAACAGTCCGAAGTATCGTGAACTGGCCCCCTGCTTAAAAAGTTTGGGGACCCCTGCTCAAGAGGAAGGATTCTGGTTTCATTTTAATATTGACCTGGAGGGTTTCTTCCATACTCTTCCTTTCCAAAGTCCCAGCAGAAGGGGTGAGCGGAGGGTCCGGCCCGTCCTTCAATGCTGTTTGTCCCTCTGTGTCCGTGGGCAGGTCCAGAGCTTCCTGCGGGGCTGGCTCTGCCGTCGGAAGTGGAAGACCATCATCCAGGACTACATCCGCTCCCCGCACGCCGACAGCATGCGCAAGAGGAACCAGGTGGTCTTCAGCATGCTGGAGGCCGAGGCCGAGTACGTCCAGCAGCTCCACATCCTGGTCAACAACTTCCTGCGGCCCCTGAGGATGGCGGCCAGCTCCAAGAAGCCCCCCATCACCCACGACGACGTCAGCAGCATCTTCCTCAACAGGTCAGCCGGGGGCCGGGGCACCAAAGCCCCCTTGGCAAGGGCTGGACAAGGGACCGGGGTCTCCGGGGTCCGAGGGATCGGGATTGTGCTCCTTTCAGCTGAACTTGCAAGGTGCCAAAGGACCTCTCCAAGGTGCTGAACCAGTGGGCTTTTCTAAGCAGAACTCAGTGCCTTGGAGAGATCTTTCCAAGTTTGCAGCGAAACCAAGTGTGTTGACGCCAGTAAAGATAAAACAATGCTGTGATGCTTCAACATCAAAATGCTTGAGAATGTTCATTCTTCCCAAGAGATGCCAATATACTTATTGTACATACTCGAGTATAAGCCAACCCAACTATAAGCCAAGGCGACTAATTTTACCACAAAAAAACTGGGAAAATATTGACTCCAGTATAAGCCAAGAGCGGTAAATCTCAGAAATAAAAATAGATACCATATATACTCAAGTATAAGCCGACCCGACTATAAGCCGAGGCACCTAATTTTACTACAAAAAACTGGGAAAACATTGACTCCAATATAAGCCGAGGGTGGTAAATTTCAGAAATAAAAATAGATACCATATATACTCGAGTATAAGCCAACCCAACTATAAGCCGAGGCGCCTAATTTTATCACAAAAAACTGGGAAAACATTGACTCCATTATAAGCTGAGAGTGGTATATCTCAGAAATAAGAATAGATACCATATATATTTGAGTATAAACCGACCCAACTATAAGCCGAGGTGCCTAATTTTACTACAAAAAACTGGGAAAATCTCAGAAATAAAAATAGATACTATATATACTTAAGTATAAGCTGACCTGAATATTAAAATTAGGTGCCTCGGCCTGTATTCGGGTCGGCTTATACTCGAGTACAGTAGAGTCTCACTTATCCAAGCCTCGCTTATCCAAGTTTCTGGATTATCCAAGCCATTTTTGTAGTCAATGTTTTCACTATAATGTGATATTTTGGTGCTAAATTCGTAAATACAGTAATTACAACATAACATTACTGTGTGTTGAACTGCTTTTTCTGTCAAATTTGTTGTAAAACATGATGTTTTGGTGCTTAATTTGTAAAATCATAACCTAATTTGATGTTTAATAGGCTTTTCCTTAATCCCGCTTTATTTTCCAAGATATTCGCTTATCCAAGGTTCTGCCGGCCTGTTTAGCTTGGATAAGTGAGACTCTACTGTATATACAGTAATTTGACACTTAATAGGTTTTCCTTAATGCCTCCTTATTATCCAACATTTTCGCTTGTCCAACGTTCTGCCGGCCTGTTTATGTTGGATAAGTGAGACTCTACTGTACCTTGTTTCCAAGGAAAAGGTAGGTAAATGTGACGTCATGACAAAACGGAGCCCTAAAAGGGAATGAGACCTCTGAATGTTCTCCAGTGTCTTTCCAATTGGCTTTGTTGGTTTCTTTTGCAGCGAAACCATCATGTTTTTGCACCAGATCTTCTACCAGGGCCTGAAAGCACGCATCTCCAGCTGGCCCACCTTGGTGTTGGGTGAGTGTCCCTCCTTTCAGTCTCACAATACGTACTTTCCTTGATTAAACAGGAATCCCATCAGAACAGTCCTCCGATGGAAACTTTCAACAGAGGCTGGATGGCCATCTGTCAGGGGTGCTTTGATGGTGCTTTTCCTGCTTGGCAGGGGTTGGACTAGATGGCTTGTGTTGACATGAATACTTTTCTAACAAAGGTTCTTTTTATGGCAATTTCAGTGTGAGAGGGTGTATTTGAAATTTTACATTTTTACACAACAACAACAACAATATATTGATTAGCCAGTTGGCCTTATCAAGAACAGACAATACAAACACAACATAGACATCATACCAACCTGAGAGCCAGGAAAATAGTTCGATCTTGTCTCCTATGCCATAGCAACATGCTATGCTAATTTTATATTCCTATATAGATAATATACCATAATTTATAAATATATTATATATACTTATAATATTGATGATAATAATATTATAAGGTAATACAATATTATACTTTTTTGTGTCAGGAGCAACATTATACTAATAATAATACAATATAATAATATTAATTATATTTATTTATTTATTTTGTGTCAAAAGCATAGTACAATATTAATTATATATTATATTAAATGTAATATTACTAATAATATTACCGGAGCCTCCGGTGGCCTACAGGATAAAAGTCTTGTGACTTAAATGTTGGGTTGCTGATCTGCAAGCTGCCAGGTTCGATCCCACCTGGGGAGAGCACGGATGAGCTCCCTCTATCAGCTCCAGCTCCATGTGGGGACATGAGAGAAGCCTCCTACAAGGATGGTAAAACATCAAAAACATCCGGGCGTCCCCTGGGCAACGTCCTTGCAGACGGCCAATTCTCTCACTCCAGAAGCAACTCAGGTTGCTCCTGACACAAATAATAATAATAATAATACCATATAATGATATAGTACAATATATCATTGCCACAGTTCAGCAACTTTTAATGACAGTTCCTGAGTGTAGGTGTTTTCCAGGCCTCCGTATTTTAGAATGGTGTCTTCAAAATTATTAGCTCTCATTCATTCATCTTTCATACTATTCCATTCAAGCCATACATCATATAGTTTTCCATGGCAATGTGGTCTCTTCCATAGAATCACAGAGTTCGAAGAGACCACAGGGCCATCTAGTCCAACTGTCTGCCATGCAGGAAAAGCCCCATCAAAGCACCCCTGGCAGATGGCCATCCTACTTAAAAGCCTGTAAGGAAGGAGCTTCCACAGGATTCTGAGGCAGAGAGTTCCACTGCTGGATAGCTTTTCTTACATTCGGGAAGTTCTTCCTGAAAGGACACCGTGTGCTGGCAGGAAGATTTGGCCAAATAAACCCGTTGAACGATCTCCTTGCTTCTAGCGTCTGGATAAAAGGACTCTAAAGGTTTTTGGGCCACTTGGGAAAAGAGGGACGCAGCCGTGAGTCCCAACATTGCTAATGTACTCCCAACTTTATTATTCTATGATTCTATGAAACAAAATGTTGTCCCACTCCCCTTTTTGTGCCTTCGCCTGCTGAAAATGCCCCCACTCACTGGCCATGGCTCCTGCCTGTCCCGTAACCCAAGGAGCCTCACCGTTGCTTTCCTGCTCACAGCCGACCTCTTTGACATCCTGCTGCCGATGCTGAACATCTACCAGGAGTTTGTCCGGAACCACCAGTACAGCCTCCAGATCCTGGCCCACTGCAAGCAGAACCGGGACTTCGACAAGCTCTTGAAGCACTACGAGGCCAAGCCCGACTGCGAGGAGCGGACGCTGGAGACCTTCCTGACATACCCCATGTTCCAGGTGAGAGTGGCTGGTGGCCATTGGGATGGGGAGGTTGGCTGACACGGGGCAGGTGTGTCTGTGTGTGTGTGTTTATTCGCTGTTGTAAACTGGAAACAGTGAAAGTCAGAGTAGTGAAATAGAGACATACCTCCGTTAACAAACCTCTGAGAGTGATGCTCCTTTTTACAAAGTCCTTTTTGCACCCCAACTTCCCCTTTTCCTCCTCATCCTTTATCCCACTGATTTCCTGGAACCAGAAAAAGCACCAAGACACATGCTGGTAGATTCCAACAGGGTTTATTGTACAGAATACCAGAACCTTCTCCTTGGCCCATTCATATAGGGGCTCTCACATACCAGAGGGTAATTGAGGTTTTATGGCTGGCCCGTTTTATGGCTGGCATCTGTTCTTTGTCAGCCGATCGGAGATGTCAAAGATTGGAGATCATGACAGCAGCTTCTGGGAGTTGAAATCCAAAACACCCGGAGGGCCAACGTTTGGACACCTCTGAGCTGAAGTATGCCTGCAGGAATGAAATAATAGCTGGCAGAAGATGCCAGCGGGTGCTTTTGATGGTTTACTAGCCTTTATGGGCTTGTCTGTTGCGGCAAGCGTGCCTGGCACCAAGGTTGCCCCTTTGTGTTGTGTCTCTTGCGGCCCAGATTCCCAGGTACATCTTGACGCTGCACGAGCTCCTGGCCCACACGCCCCACGAACACGTTGAGAGGAACAGCCTGGATTACGCCAAGTCCAAGCTGGAAGAGCTCTCCAGGTGGGTCTGGGGGGGGGGGGGGGGCAAATGGTCGTGTAGACCTCCAGTTTCTTAGCTGGAGCTGTCAGATCTTCTAGACCTGCCCAGGACGGCCTTTGGAACCCAAATCTCGGCACACGTAACATTAAAAGAGCCTCTCTGTCCAGAAAGGTTTGCTAGTGTTCGCTTGATGGTGCAGACCAACCAATAACACCATGTAACACTATTTTTGTTCCTGGGTTATAAATTTATTTATTTATTTATTTATTTGCAGTATTTATATTCCGCCCTTCTCAGGGCAGATCACATTGTACACATATAAGGCAAACATTCAATGCCTTATACACATAGAACAGAGACAGAGACAGACGCAGAGGCAATTTAAACCTTCTCCAGCTTCCAGCTTCCTGAAGCTGTGCTTGATTCCGGTCACAGGGGGAGCAGCTGCTTCATCATCCACTGCGACAGCAACTTCCTCATTCCAACAGTGGCTGGGTGATTTTTATGGTGTCGTAAATTAGCCTCCCCACATATAAGTGGTACCTAAATTTCCTACTTGATAGATGCAACTATCTTTTGGGTTGCTTAGGTCAATAACCAGCAGGGGCTATATATTTTATTATTATTTTAATTGTCAGGTGCTCACCCTGACACGGGCTGGCCTCGAACTCATGACCTCTTGGACAGAGTGATTTATTGCAGCTGGCTGCTAACCAGCCTGTGCCACAGCCCAGCCCCAATTAAGAAATGTCATTTCTTAATTGGTATCCTGTTTTATAAAAAGCTCAACAGTATTCAGCCCTTATATTACATTCAAGGGCCTGCTCTTTCTTTGGCTCAATGCTGCAAAATGCTGGGACGTCTTACTGGGTAGGACTGGGCCATCCGTTAGCAATATGCAGTGCAGCCACTGTCGCGATGTGGGGTTGGGTGACCCTTTCCTCCTCCCGCAGGATCATGCACGATGAAGTGAGTGAGACTGAAAACATCCGGAAGAACCTGGCCATCGAGCGGATGATTATCGAAGGCTGTGAAATCCTTCTGGACACCAGCCAGACATTTGTGAGACAAGGTAGCCCACATCCGTGGCACTTTCAGAAGGAGTTGACCAGTTTAGACAGTAAAGGGGGGGGGAGCTGAGAGGACCTGAGAAAGAGATAGTCAAAGGAGAAAGTTCAAAAGGACTTGATGACCTGTAAGGATGAAGGAGGGCAGAAAATAGAAAGAGAGGGCCTTGAAGTGGAAAATACTAGGGTTGAATGAAAAGTAATGCCTCCACCTTCGTAACTCCTCAACAGATGGCAGTCCTGGTCTGCGGCAGGTGTGTCTGCTGCCACAAATGGGCAGCCAGGACTGGGATGGGCGGAGTTACGAGCTCTGAGGCAGGGCTGAGCTTCTATCCCAGGACACAGGGGGTGGGGCTAGAGGAGGGGGCGGGGCCTCTTCCCAAGTGCCTGACGGGGCTGAACCTCTATGCCCCGCCCCCGTGTTCTAACAAGCGCCTCAGGGGAGGTATAGAGGCTCAGCCCTGTCTCGGGCTCTTGGAAGGAGGCCCCGCCCCCTTCCCTAGCCCCACCCTTTAGTCCTAAAAGGCCTCTCAGGAGAGGTATAGAGGCTCAGCCCTGTCTCAGTCTCTTGGGAAGAGACCCCGCCCCCTTCCCTAGCTCCGCCCTCTGTGTCCCAACAAGCGCCTCAGGAGAGGTATAGATTCTCAGCCTTGTCTCGGGCACATGGGAAGAGGCCCCGCCCCCACCCCAGCCCCGCCCTTTAGTCCTAATAGGCCTCTCAGGAGAGGTATAGAGGCTCAGCCCTGTCTCAATCTCTTGGGAAAAGACCCCGCCCCCTTCCCTAGCTCCACCCTCTGTGTCCCAACAAGCACCTCAGGAGAGGTATAGATTCTCAGCCCTGTCTCGGGCTCTTGGGAAGAGGCCCCGCCCCCACCCCAGCCCCGCCCTTTAGTCCTAATAGGCCTCTCAGGAGGGGTATAGAGGCTCAGCCCTGTCTCATTCTCTTGGAAGGAGGCCCCGCCCCCTTCCCTAGCTCCGCCCTCTGTGTCCCAACAAGTGTCTCAGGAGAGGTATAGATGCTCAGCCCTGTCTTGACCTCTTGGGAAGAAGCCACACCCCTGGCCCCACCCCCGTGTCCTAATAGGTGCCATCACCATCCCCCTGGATTACTGCAATGCCCACCAGGGGGCGGTAGCACCCACTTTGGGAATCACTGCTCTAAATGAACCCATCCTGCTGGCTCCGCCGGCCTCCCTTCCTTCTCCTTCCAGGCTCCCTGATCCAAGTGCCGATGTCCGAGAAGGGGAAGATCACCCGCGGGCGCCTGGGCTCCCTCTCGCTGCGCAAGGAGGGCGAGCGGCAGTGCTTCCTCTTCTCCAAGCACCTGATCATCTGCACACGAGGCTCCGGCGGAAAGCTGCACCTGACCAAGGTGAGCCAAACAGCAACACACACACTCCACTATCATGGTGGCTTCCGATCCTCTACCGATAGAAGTCTTAGATGTTTTTATGCTGCAAAGCTGAGCAGAGAGCTCCACAGAGTGGATAGAAAGCTGGCACGCAGGGAAGCCTGTTCAGAATCATATTTGTGAAGCATATCTTCACAGTACATTGTTGTAGGCCTTGTTTCCACTTAGCACACCTATAGTGCAATTTCCATTGCAAGGTTTGCCTTCCTCTGAGCCGGAGGTGGGGCATCCAATGGACAAAGAGAGCCCCAAATCATGATTTCCCAGTGTCCTACTGCAATATTTGAACCATCATGACATGCTGGCTCTCTTTTCATCCATACATTCCAATTTGACTGCCCAAATGCTCTGCCATGATACTTTGGAGACTTGCATCAAACATTTGAAATCTTAACCTGAGGACTTTTCTGGTCCATCGCCAGGATGCGATCCCTGGCTCGAGAAAGTGTTGTCCTTTGTGGAATAAAGGGACTGCAGAGCTGCCAATTGTTGGGAATTGATGAGCCGCTAAGTTCTAATCACCTCCTTTATGAGGTAAATTCCCATTAAAATAGCAGAGTAAAATTCAGCGGTGAGACTTACGCAGTGTGAGTTTTGGAAGGCCTCAAGGAAGGAACGCAAAGTTAGCTTTAAAGTTTAAAAGCATTTATTGAGGTAAAAAGAAATCCATTGATGGATAGAAAAGGTTTGGAGCTAACTAGCTAATCTATCCTGTTCTAATACACATAGATGGATCAAAATAACAAAGGTATAGATAGCTACATCTTGGCTAGTAGAGAGGACAAAGTGCGTCCTCTCTCTGGAACAAAGCAGGAAGATGGAATGGCGACCAGCCTCATGGGTCGCTTCTTCTCTAGGGCCATAAACATTCCAAAGGCCCAATTGGGGAAGTTACGTCAAAGCCCTAGGAGAGATCACATTTCTAAAGCATCAAAGGGGTGGGTTGACCTAAACAGGACAGGAGGGAGGAAACAATAGTAAAGCCTAATCAAAGCATGCATGGAACTGGGGAAGGTGTCCCTAACTCTTTTCTAGGCTTGCTATCTAACCATAGAGATTTAAGCAGTACAGGATGACATTTTTCCAACACCAATGTCTGTCTTATACCACATGAAGACACTCATAGGCCCAGTAGGCAGGGCCTACAGCCAAGCACTCAACATTCAACTGTAGGCCCTGTGAGCCAGGCCTGCGAGTGTTGAGCACCCGGCGCTGGGCTGTAGGCCTGCCAGCCAGGGCCTACAGCCAGGCGCCAAAAATCAGCCAAGGTGACTGCGTAACATTTTTCACCATCTTGCTTTTCCTTTTAGTCACTTAACACCATTATGGACCAGACTTTAAATATTCTACCCATACATTCTGCGAACGGCTCCCCGTTGTTTTGAAAACATTGTATTGTTTTCTTTCTAAGGAGAGTTGCTATAGAATTGCTCCAAGACTTCAGAAACTTTGATTTGTTTTGACTCCAAGCCAGGTTTGAGCCAATTGATTTGTACACTGATATATTTAGTTTCACAGCATATTTCATACCATTTTGGAGAGAATGAATGTTAACATATTGTGTCGCTAACAAATTTTAGTTGGAGTCTGGTTGATATATGTTTGATATATGTTTTATACTGAAAACTGCTCTGTGTAGCATTTAAATCAGGGTGATTGCAGTCTATAAATCTTTATACTCTGTAAGTTACGACTGTGTACCACTACAGCTGACTGAATTTGGTCATCAGTTGTAATATTATTTGTATTATTGTTAACATTATTATGTATATGATGCTCTAATATACACATTGTGTTCTATGCTTTGAACCTTTATCGTGGTGCAGATATTCTTTCTCAGGAGGCCAGCCAATTGATTAAATTCTGCATAGTTTATTCGTTTGCCCAACTTTTTACTTACAGACAGAATAATACTCTGGTTTCTCTTTGGATCGTATTTATTTATTTATTTATTTATTTACAGTATTTATATTCCGCCCTTCTTTCTCACCCCGAAGGGGACTCAGGGCGGATTACAATGAACACATATATGGCAAACATTCAATGCCAACAGACAAACAACATTCAGTTTTAGACAGACACAGAGGCATTTTTAACATCTTTCCAGCTTCACGATTCCGGCCACAGGGGGAGCTGTTGCTTCACTGTCCATTGGTGGATGTTCTTCCTCATTCTTTTCCTCGTGAGCAGTTTTATGGTGTTGTAGATTAGTTAAATTAGCCTCCCGCATAAAGCGTACCTAAATTTTCCCTACTTGACAGATGCAACTGTCTTTCGGGGCTGCTAGGTCAACAGCAAGCCGGGGCTATTTTTTTTTTTTTTATGGTCGGAGGCTTAACTTGACCCGGGCTTCGAACTCATGACCTCTCGGTCAGTAGTGATTTATAGCAGCTGGTTACTAGCCAGCTGCGCCACAGCCTGGCCCTGCATGCATCTTTTGCCTTTTGCTTCCTACCAAACCTTCTAAACCCTATCTATTGCTCCGTCCATATCCCATCAGGAGGGCTGCTTTCTCATGTAGGGCCTGGTTGAATCTCAATACTCTCCAGGGAGGGAGGACAGGGTCAGCGAAGACACACACGCATGCACATGGATGTGCAAATGGTGTGCACACCAGCATCTTTCAAGCATCCTCTTTGCTTTCTTCCAGAACGGCGTGACTTCCCTCATCGACTGCACGCTGGTCGAAGACACAGAAAGCACGGACGAGGATGGTACGCAACCCAGAACCCAGCTGGCTGGAATAATACATTTTTTAATAATTGTTAGAGAATGAAATCTGGTGTGGCACGTAGCCTTTCCCGTCCCTTCCGACCCTTACCGCCGGCTGCCAATCCCCTTGCCAACCCACCTGTCTTTCCATCTGTTGTGCAGCAAAAGGATCTGGTCAAGATATCGACCACCTCGACTTCAAGATTGTGGTGGAACCAAAAGACGGCCCTTCCTACACCTTGATCCTAGTGGCCTCCTCCAGGCAAGAAAAGGCCGCTTGGACCAGTGACATCAGCCAGGTGAGAAGAGGGCTTCGGCCCCAAAGGGAGGACCCAAAGGCCCCGCCAAAGACTGGGGGTGATATTTCCAAAGAGATAGCAGCAGTGGAAGCGCGCAATAACGCTCTTGGTGCCTCATGCAATACACAACAACTGCATTTGGGTCAAGGCTACAGAATAGTCTCATGCATTTGTATGGAATCACTACCCGTTTCTATTTGTGCCATTCATATGGCCCTATTTCCATTTCGCCCTGACAACCAGGGTGCTTGACGCTCAACTGTAGGCCCTGTGAACCAGACCTACAAGCATTGAGCACTCGGCTGTAAGCCCTGTTGAGCATCAAGCATTTGGCGGACAAGGCCTACAGCCAAGCGCTCAATGGCTTGTAGGCCTGACTCGCAGGGCCTACAGTCAAGCACCGAGCACTCGGTACTCATAAGCCCGGCAGGCAAGGCCTACAGTTGAGCGCTCGACGCTCGACTGTAGGCCCTATGAACCAGACCTACAAGCATTGAGCACTTGGCTGTAAGCCCTGTTGAGCATCAAGCATTTGGCGGACAGGGCCTACAGCCAAGCGCTCGATGGCTTGTAAGCCTGACTCGCAGGGCCTACAGTCAAGCACCGAGCACTTGGTACTCGTAAGCCCGGCAGGCAGGACCTACAGTCGACGCTCGACTGTAGGTCCTATGAACCAGACCTACAAGCATTGAGCACTTGGCTGTAAGCCCTGTTGAGCATCAAGCACTTGGCGGACAGGGCCTACAGCCAAGCACTCGATGGCTCGTAGGCCTGACACGCAGGGCCTACAGTCAAGCACCGAGCACTCGGTACACGTAAGCCTGGCAGAAAAGGCCTACAGTCGAGCGCTTGTCGCTTGACTGTAGGCCCTGTGAACCAGACCTACAAGCATTGAGCACTCGGCTGTAAGCCCTGAGCATCAAGCGCTCGGCGGACAGGGCCTACAGCCAAGTGCTCGATGGCTCGTAGGCCTGGCTCACAGGGCCTACAGTCAAGCACCAAACACTCGGTACCCGTAAGCCTGGCAAGCGGGGCCTACAGTCGAGTGTGTCTTCCCTTCACACACCCCCAATCAGCTGCACTTCCTCCCCCCACACCCATTCCCCCCCTTTTCCAAAACCCACCCCTTTGTCATTTGTCTAGCTGTGTATACAAGAAACTTCTCAATAAAATTATATATTTTTTTAAAAAAACATTATTTGTAAAAACTTTAAACATGTCCTTAAAATTAGTGGATGACCAAAACGTCCTGAAACTTGGCAATCTTAAAGTCGTAAATGTTGCCTACAACTGTGCCAAGTTTCATTCTGGTAGCCATAAAATGATGGAGAACGAGCCTCAATTTTTACCCCATTGCCACTAATGGAACAAATGACAAACTTTTGGAGATTCAGATTACGAAACAAAATGCCCCCCCACCCCCGAAATCTTTACGAAAAGAAGTGGGAGGCCATCCAGATCTCCGAAACGAATTACCAATTGGATTTCAGCCACTTCACACGCTTCTACTGGACAGGCAGTTCCATGTTTAGGCAGACAGTTGTACTTGAATTGCATGTTTAGATGTTCGTTCAGTCACACAACTGTGCTGTTCTCTGCTTCCCTCCCTCTTCCTTGCAGTGCATAGACAATATCCGGTGCAACGGCCTGATGATGAATGCCTTTGAGGAGAACTCCAAAGTCACCGTTCCCCAAATGATCAAGTGAGTGCCGTGCAGGGAATGGGGAGGTTTTTAATAGCAGTTTTTAATAGCGAAGGCTTTCATGGCCCGAATCACAGGGTTGTTGTGTGTTTTCCGGGCTGTATGGCCACGTTCGAGAAGCATTCTCTCCTGATGTTTTGCCTACATCTATGGAAGGCATCCTCAGAGGTCATGAGGTATATTGGAAAAAACTAGGCAAGGAAGGTTTATATATCTCTGGAAGGTGCAGGATTTATTTATTTGCCCGACAGGGGTTAAATTTCCTGCTTGATAGATGCAACTATCTTTCGGGTTGCTAGGTCAGCAGCAAGCAGGGGCTATTTTTTATTTTTAATTGCCCGACAGGGGTTAGCCTTGAACTCATGACCTCTTGGTCAGAGTGATTTATTGCAGCTGGCTGCTAACCAGCCTGCGCCACAGCCCGGCCCACTCTTGTCTGTTGGAGGCCTGCCATAGATGTGGGCAAAACGTCAGGAGAGAATGCTTCTGGAACATACAGCCCAGAAAACACACAACATTTGTTTCCTGGAGTCCCCTAACTCAAATGGTAACAAGCCATAGAGCAATTTTTGGAAATTTCCAGACCCTTGATCCTTTGAGTCGCCCTCCTCTGGACACATTCTAGCTTAGAGTCAACATCTCCCTTAAGTTGTGGTGCCCAGAATTGGAAACAATGTGATTCCAGGTAAAGTGGTCTGACCAAGGCAGAATAGAGAGAAGGGAGCATAACTTCCCTGGATCTAGGTACTGGACTCCTATTTACACAGGCCAAAATCCCATTGGCTTTTTCAGCTGCCGCATCACATTGTAGGCTCATGTTTAACTTGTTGTCCACGAGGACTCTTAAGATCTTTTATTTTTCCTCCATTCTGTATCTTTGCTTTTCATTTTTAATGCCAACTCTACATAGGCTTCCATCTTAATGGATCACTGAGCTCCATTCTTTTTGGAACGAAGCTGTATTTTGTTTTAATCTGTGTTGAGAGCTGGCATGGGTCTGGTAGAAAGGCAGGGCCTGGCAATCCATCCCCTTGACGTTGACCATCTCTCCATCAGTCCGTAGTTACGGTACCCGGTTTAAGTGGCAGACATAGGCTGCAGAGAGGTTTTGTCCTATGGCAGTGATGGGCAACCTACGACACGTGTGTCAGCACTGACACGCCTAACCATTTTTGATGACACGCTGCCGCATGCAGATTGATTGGATGACTATGTCTTTTGTGGCCAAATTTGGTGTGATTGGGTCCAGTGGTTTTGTTGTTTACTCCATGGGAATTATGCACATTACACACACACACACACACATATATAGATATATAGATATATAGAGTCTCATTCTATTATTATTCTATTATTGTAGTATATTATCATATTACAGTAGAGTCTCACTTATCCAACATAAACGGGCCGGCAGAATGTTGGATAAGTAAATATGTTGGATAATAAGGAGGGATTAAGGATAAGCCTATTAAACATCAAATTAAGTTATGATTTTACAAATTAAGCACCAAAACATCGTGTTAGACAACAAATTTGGCTGAAAAAGTAATGCTATGTAGTAATTGTCAGAGCGCACGGTTTGGATAAACACACATGCAGCGGAAGATCGACGAAGAATCACTGGCACCAATAAAGAGGCTGAAGCCTGTTTGGCTATTTACAAAAGGTTTACTAACAAATGGAAAACTCTCAAGACGATATATACAGACAGAGTGTAGAGAGGCAGAGAGCAGAGAGCAGAGTGCAAGACATTCCTTTTCTTTTTCAAAACGTAGTTGTTCCACTTCCTCTTAACATGTTGCCTCACATCTAGTGAGAGTAATTCTGAGAGTAATTACTGTATTTATGAATTTAGCACCAAAATATCATGATATATTGAAAGCATTGACTACAAAAATGCGTTGGATAATCCAGAACGTTGGATAAGCGGGTGTTGGATAAGTGAGACTCTACTGTATTACTATTATTATTATATTATTCATTATTCATGACTACATTGAAACTAGAATAGAGAGAAATCAGTGTGGAAACTGCAAGAGGTAGCATAGATTGTTGTACATGGAAATAGTGGTAATAAATAGTTTATGATTTATTAAATAGTTATATACAGTAGAGTCTCACTTATCCAAGCCTCGCATATCCAAGCCTCTGGATAATCCAAGCCATTTTTGTAGTCAATGTTTTCAATATATCGTGATATTTTGGGAAATACAGTAATTACTACATAGCATCATTGTGTATTGAACTACTTTTTCTGTCAAATGTGTTGTATAACATGATGTTTTGGTGCTTAATTTGTAAAATCATAACCTAATTTGATGTTTAATAGGCTTTCCCTTAATCCCTCCTTATTATCCAAGATATTCGCTTATCCAAGCTTCTGCCGGCCCGTTTAGCTTGGATAAGTGAGACTCTACTGCAGGGGTCCCCAAACTTTTTAAGCCGAGGGCCGGTCCACAATCCTTCTGACTGTTGAGGGGCCGGATTATCATTTGAAAAAAAATACAAACAAATTCCGATGCACACTGCATATGTCTTATTTGTAGTGCAACAACAACAAAAAGGACAAGAACAATGAAAGAACAATACAATATTTAAAAATAAAAACAATTTTAACCAACATACATTTATCAGGATTTCAATGGAGAGTATGGGCCTGCTTCTGGCCAATGAGATAGTCAAGTTAAGTAGGGTTGTTGTTGTTGTTGTTGCTGTTGTGTGCCTTCAAGTCATTTCAGACTTTGGGCGAGCCTAAGTCTAAAATTTATTTATTTATTTATTTACTGCATTTCTTTACTACATTTGTATCACACCCTTCTGACCCCAAAGGGGACTCAGAGTGGCTTACAAATTATATGTACATACAATATATTATATTATTAGCATAGCACAATATTAGCATTATATATTACTATATTGAACTATACCACTATACTGTAATATTATATGTCATATATAACATATAATTAATATTATTATATGGTATTATTATTAGTGTTATATTGTATTACATTATAATATTATTATCATTATTACATGTATATACAATATATTATATTATAAAACTGAGGGCGGGGGCCAGGTCAATGACCTCGGAGGGCCGCATCCGGCCCCCGGGCCTTAGTTTGGGGTCCCCCGCTCTACTGTATTACAATTTTTTTGTAATTTAAACTATACATATTGGGGAATTATGTTTTTTTTTTCTTGAAGTGACACACCACTCAAGTCATGCTAGGGTTTTTTTTGGTGAATTTTGACACACCAAGCGCAAAAGGTTGCCCATCATTGTCCTATGGCATCGTTTCCCTTTCTTCCTGGACATCTTTCCAGGTCGGACACCAGCCTGTACTGCGACGACGTGGACATCCGCTTCAGCAAGACCATGAACTCCTGCAAAGTGCTGCAGATCCGCTACGCGAGTGTGGACCGGCTGCTGGAGAGGCTGACCGACCTGCGCTTCCTCAGCATCGATTTCCTCAACACCTTCCTCCACTCCTACCGGGTCTTCACCACGGCGGTGGTCGTCTTGGACAAGCTCATCACCATCTACAAGAAGCCCATCAGCGCCATCCCGGCCAGGTGACCCTTTGGTGGTCCCTTCTCTATGGGGAGAGGCTTTGGGGAGGGTCCGTTTTGCACGGCAAGGCTGTTGTTGTTCTTATCCTTAAACACTTGGTCTGACAAATTAATTATTATCATTTATTGATTTACTTTATTAATACCCAGCCTTTCTCCCTGTGGGCACTCAAGGTGGCTAACAATCTCACATTCTGGTCATATTTTTTAAAAAGCACAATATTTACTTACTTACTTACTTACTTCTATATATATAAAAGAGTGATGGCATCACGGCGACCCACAAAACAACAAAACTAAAGGCCCCCCAACCTCGAAATTTGACAACACAACCCATTATCCACGCCTCTAGGTTGATACAACAAAAAGAAAAGAAAAATAAAGTCCTAATTAGAGAGAGAGGAATAATTGCTTTTATCCAATTGCTGCCAGTTAGAAGGCTCAGCTCCTCCAACTTGGTCTCCTAGCAACCCAATAAAAAATAATAAAAAACACTAAAAAATTAATACAATAAAATACTATAATAACAGAAAATAACTAAAAATAATACAAGAAAATAATAAAATATAATAATTAAAAATATAACTTACAATAAAATTAATAAAAAAATTGCAAATAGCGTCAAATAAAAATTACACAACAATTTTTAACCAATACCACCACCACTTTGCCACAGCAACGCGTGGCCGGGCATAGCTAGTACTTACTATATTTATATCCTGCCCTTCTCACCCCAAAGGGGACTCAGAGGAGCTTACAAGTTATATGTACATACAATATTACCGTATATACTCAAGTATAAGCCGACCCGAATATAAGCCGAGGCACCTAACTTCACCACAAAAACTGGGAAAACATATTGACTTGAGTATAAGACGAGGGTGGGAAATGCAGCAGCTACGGGTCAATTTCAAAAATAAAATAGATACAGTAGAGTCTCACTTATCCAACATAAATGGGCCGGCAGAACGTTGGATAAGCGAATATGTTGGATAATAAGGAGAGATTAAGGAGAAGCCTATTAAACATCAAATTAAGTTATGATTTTACAAATTAAGCACCAAAACATCATGTTATACAACAAATTTGACAGAAAAAGTAGTTCAATATGCAGTAATGCTACGTAGTAATTACTGTATTTACGAATTTAGCACCAAAATACCAAGATGTATTGAAAACATTGACTACAAAAATGCGTTGGATAATCCAGAATGTTGGATAAGCGAATGTTGGATAAGTGAGACTCTACTGTATTAATAAAATTGCATTATTTGAGGCATCAGTAGGTGAAATGTTTTTGAATATTTATATAAAACTGTAATTTAAGATAATAATAAGAATTTAATAAGATAAGACTGTCCAACTCTGAATACCTATATACTCAAGTATAATCTGACCTGAATAGAAGCCGGCCAGGACCCTCACTCAAGTATAAGCTGAGGGGAGCTTTAAAAAGGGCTGAAAAACTAGGCTTATATTTGAGTATATACAGTACTCACTTACTATATTTGTATCCTGCCCTTTTCTCCCCAAAGGGGACTCAGAGCAGCTTACAAGTTATATGTACATATAATATTATATTATTCGCATAGCACAATACTGGCATTAAATTACTATATTGTACGATATCAATATATTGTAATATTATTAGTAATGTTACATGTGATATATAATATATCATTGATATTATTGTATTGTATTAATTAGTATTATGTCGTATTACAATATAATATTATCAATATTATATGTATATAAGGTAAAGGTAAAGATTTCCCCTGACATTAAGTCCAGTCGTGACCGACTCTGGGGGTTGGTGCTCATCTCCATTTCTAAGCCAAAGAGCCGGCATTGTCCATAGACACCTCCAAGGTCATGTGGCCATAGGCATGACTACATGGAGTGCCGTTACCTTTCCGCCAGAGCGGTACCTATTGATCTACTCACATTTGTATGTTTTCGAACTGCTAGGTTGGCAGAAGCTGGAGCTAACAGCAGGTGCTCACTCTATTCCCTGAATTCGAACCTGCAACCTTTTGATCTGCAAGTTCAGCAGCTCATCGCTTTAACACACTGCGCCACCAGGGGCCCCATTATATGTACAGTAGAGTCTCACTTATCCAACACTCGCTTATCTAACGTTCTGGATTATCCAACACATTTTTGTAGTCAATATTTTCAATACATCATGATATTTTGGTGCTAAATTCGTAAATATAGTAATTACTACATAGCATTACTGCGTCTTGAACTACTTTTTCTGTCAAATTTGTTGTATAACATGATGTTTTGGTGTTTCATTTGTAAAATCATAACCTAATTTGATGTTTAATAGGCTTTTCCTTAATGCCTCCTTATTATCCAACATATTCGCTTATCCAACATTCTGACGGCCCGCTTATGTTGGATAAGTGAGTCTCTATAATCTATACAATAGATTATATATTATTGTAAATTATATAAACATTTATTTTGGAGCTCCCAGTGGCATAGCGTGTTAGGGTTAAACCCCTGAGCTGCTGAACTTGCTGACCGAAAGGTTGGCGGGTCGAATCCCGGGAGAGGGCTGAGCTCCCACGGTTAGCCCCAGCTAATTATAGCTAATTTTGCCTATAAAATTTTTAAAAACAATTTAATATGGTGGCACAATGTAACAAAATTGGAAGAATATGAACTTGCATTTGGGCATGCATTTGGAGGCGCAGTGTTGCCTCTCAACACAAGGGTTGTGCAGTACGGCCAACGTGGAATCCCACATGGCCTTTGAAACAACGTCCCCACCCCAACAGTTCTTATGGTAAACAGGCCGTCCTGGCTCCCCATCCCACCAGGTCCTTGGAGCTCCTGTTTGCCAACAGCCAGAACACCAAGCTCCTCTACGGCGAGCCGCCCAAGTCTCCGCGGGCCAACCGGAAGTTCTCCTCTCCGCCGCCGCTGTCCCTGACCAAGTCCTCGTCCCCGAGCCGCCGGAGGAAGCTCTCCCTGAACATCCCCATCATCACGGGGGGCAAGGCCCTGGACCTGGCCGCCCTCAGCTGCTCCTCCAACGGCTACGCCAGCATGTACTCCTCCTCCATGTCGCCCTTCAGCAAAACCAGCCTCGACATCAACAAGCTCTACGTCTCCAGCGGCGGCAGCGGGAGCCCCGTCACCACCACCACCACCAGCAACTACTCCGGCAAGGCCCCGCCGGACGAAGGGGAAGGTGCGGCCGAGAGGCCTGAGGACCTTCTCTCCACCAGCAGGTCGGGTATGTTCCTTCTTGAAGGACCTGGCAGCACCTCGGTCAGCAGGCAGCCAGCCTGGGCTCCAGAAGAGCTCCCCAAGGTGCTGAATCTATTGGAGATGGATGGCCATCAGACCAAAACCCAGAGAGCATTCATCACTCTCATAGAATCATAGAATCATAGAATAGTAGAGTTGGAAGAGACCTCATGGGCCATCTAGTCCAACCCCCCGCTAAGAAGCAGGAAATCGCATTCAAAGCACCCCCGACAGATGGCCATCCAGCCTCTGCTTAAAAGCCTCCAAGGAAGGAGCCTCCACCACAGTCCGGGGCAGAGAGTTCCACTGCTGAACAGCCCTTCTCCCAGTGAGGAAGTTCTTCCTGATGTTCAGGTGGAATCTCCTTTCCTGTAGTTTGAAGCCCTTGTTCCCTTGTGTCCTAGTCTGCAGAGCAGCAGAAAACAAGCTCCCTCCCTCCTCCCTATGACTTCCCCTCACATATTTGTACATGGCTATCATGTCTCCTCTCAGCCTTCTCTTTTGCAGGCTAAACATGCCTAGTTCTTTAAGCCGCTCCTCATAGGGCTTGTTCTCCAGACCTTTGATCATTTTAGTCGCCCTCCTCTGGACGCTTTCCAGCTTGTCAATATCTCCCTTCATCTGCGGTGCCCAAAATTGGACACAGTATTCCACTGAAACCAAAGCCTCCAATGCTTAGCTACAGCCTTATGAGGCCATCTAGATGGCTTTTGGAGGTCACTTTCCTTACCTATGGTTCTATGAGACCGTCTAGATCAGGGGTCCCCAAACTAAGACCCTCCAAGGTCACTGACCTGGCCTCTGTCCTAAACTTAGGGTTGACCTAAGTCTGAAATGACTTGAAGGTGACTTGAAGGCACACAACAACAACAATCCTAATTTTTTGACTATTTTGTCACAGTTCTGGCTGGCTGTCAATCGGACAGCCTTTGGAGGAAACTGCCATCGTTGTGTTTCTCCTCTATTTCTCCTTTCCTTCTCACCTTCTCTCGTTCCTTTCTTCCTCCCTACCTTCCCTTCTCATTCTCCTCTTTTCTTCTTCTTCCTGTCAGTGAAAACCAAAGGAAGAGGTGGGAATGGGGAATGGTTGGACATTGTCCCAAGCCATGGAATGGGGACAGTGGGGCCCAGGACCACCCCATCTCCCTCCGCTCGGTGTTTGTGAAGCTTCCTCTTTCTTCCGTTCAGGCGCAGAGATGTCCGTCCAGGAAGAGTCCGACGGGGATCCCAACCAGAGCGACGACGGGGATGCAGAGACGTCTCCGATCAAGTCTCCCACGACTCCCAAACCGGTCAAGAGCAAGAGCTCCTCAGGTGAGGACGTGGCCCTGTTGTGTGGTTTCTGGGCTGTATGGCTGTGTTCTTTACAGGCAAAATGTTAGAAAATACTGCTCTCGGTCAGTAGTGGCTGGGCTGTGGCACAACTGGCTCATAACCAGCTGCAATAAATCACTACTGACTGAGAGGCCATGAGTTCGAAACCTGGGTCGGGTTAAGCCCCCGACCATTGAATAGCCCCACTTGCTATTTACGTAATCAGCCCAAAAGACAGTTGCATCTGTCAACTAGGAAATTTAGGTACACTTTATCAGGGTAAAAATCGTCGTCCTGATTTATTGATGAGCCAGGTCTCACCTTCTCTCTACCACTCAGACCACTTAAGCATTGGCAAAGTGGCATTGACAAATGACAGCTCAGTTGTAAATTATTTGCTGATCCCAGCGGTACTATCCTTTATTTACAGACTATATACCAGGGGTCCCCAAACTAAGGCCCAGGGGCCGGATGCGGCCCTCCAAGGTCATTTACCTGGCCCCTGCCTTCAGTTATAGACTTAGGCCCGGGGCTGTGGCGCAGATGGGAGAGCAAGCCAGTGCAATTAACTGCAATGAATCACTGAACAGGAGGTCATAAGTTCGAGGCCCGCTCGGAGCTATGTTGTTTGTCTTTGTCCTATGTTAAAAGGCATTGAATGTTTGCCTATATGTGTAATGTGATCCGCCCTGAGTCCCCTTCGGGGTGAGAAGGGCGGAATATAAATGCTGTAAATAAATAAATAAATAAATAGGCTCGCCCAAAGTCTGACATGACTTGAAGACACACAACAACAACAACAACAATCCTAATTAACTTGACTATCTCATTGGGCAGAAGCAGGCCCACACTTCCCATTGAAATCCTGATAGGTTTATCTTGGTTAAAATTGTTTTTATTTTCAAATATTGTATTGTTCATTCATTTACTAATTTTGTGCAATAGTAATAATATAATATACTGTAATATTGATAATAATATTATAATGTAATACAATATAATGCTTATTTATTTATTACAGTATTTCTACCCTGCCCTTCTCACCCAGTAGGGGACTCAGGGCGGCTAATAATAATAATACAGTGTGTTAATATTGTATAATATAATAATAATATTATATATATATATATATATATACACACACACACACACACACTTATATATATATATACACATATATAATATGTAATATTATGAATAATAATATGGTATAGTGGTATAGTACAATATAGTAATATATAATGCTAATATTGTGCTATGCTAATAATATAATATATTGTATACATACAACTTGTAAGCTGCTCTGAGTCCCCTTCGGGTGAGAGAGGATGGAGTACAAATGTAGCAAATAAAATAAATAAATAAATGATTGTTGTTGGGGGGTTTTTTGCACTACAAATAAGACATGTGCAGTGTGCATAGGAATTTTTTTTTTCAAATGATAATTTGGCCCCTCACCAATCTGAGGGACCATGAACCGGCCCTCCACTTTAAAAGTTTGAGGACCCCTGCTATATACAATACTAAACACCATCACTATCAGGACTCATGTTCCCCAGCAAGGGCATAGCATGGCATGTCCCCTCAGTAAAAGGAGTCTGTTATCAGTGCTAGCAGGCACCTCCCAACATTCCACAGTTCATGACGAATGTTCCGCCCACGCAGTTGAAAACAGAAGTCTTGACCCATTGGCCCTGCAGGCAATCAATCAGGGCTGGCATGTAATTAACTCCTGTGCTGCTGGAAAACTTGCCGGAGCACATAGACACAATCCAAACAGCAACAATTGATGTAACATTTCACACTCTAACAACAAACACACTGACACGTTTTATGAGGGAGGCTAATTTAACTAATTTACAACACCATAAAACTGTCAGCAGCACGCGGAAAGGAATGAGGAAGTACAGCACTCGGTGTCACTAGTGGATGGTGAAGCAACAGCTCCCCCTCTGGCCGGAATCGAGCATACCCTCATGAAGCTGGAAATGTTAAATTGCCTCAGTGTGTGTCTATATTGTATGTTGTTTGTCTGATGGCATTGAATGTTTGCCATATATATATATATATATGTTCATTGCAATCTGCCCTGAATCCCCTTCAGGGTGAGAAAGGAGGGTGGAATATAAATACTGTAAATAAGTAAATATAACATGACCATACAGAACAGAAATCACAACACAGCAACCCAGCGATTCCAGCCTTCTTTGTCTACCAGTTGGCCCTCCAACCCTTGAATGCAAGGACATTTTCAAAGGTTGGAGGGCCCACTGTTAGACAAAGAGTGTCCCCAGTGTGAAAGCATTGTCAGGGGGTTAATCATCTCTGAATCCACCCTGATTTATTGGTGAGCCAGGCCTCTCACCAATCCATCCTCCGTCAGACTGCTTGAACATCCCGCTAAACAGCACCGACAAATGACACCACAGTCGTAATTCAGCTGATTGCAGCGGTTCCAAGACTTTATTTATATACAAAGTATATACAAGTTACAAAGTCCATCACTCATAGGACCCATGCTTCCCTAAGCAAAGGCAAAGCACGTCCTCTCTCTTTGCCCATCGTCAGTGAAAACTCTTCTGCTGGCAACTCCCACAATCCATAGCAGAATGACGAACGTCCTGTCCGCCCTCTGAGACCGGAAGGCTTGACCTATTGTCTAGGCAGGCTATCACTCAAGCTGGCCTGCCATTAAACTGTGTGCTGCTGGAAAGAATGCCGGAATACACAGTTGCAAAACTCAACATTAATTCAACATTTCACACATACACCAAAATACACCAACCAGCATCCCCACCCAAAGAAACAGCAGGCTTTGTTGCAAAGCTGTCCAAGGGCCCTTCCTTCCAAGAAAGGCTTTATTTAGGGGGCTCTGATCTTGCCATATGGGGAAGGAGTGCGTCCCTTTGGTCAGACGTTGCTGCCCACTTTCTCCTCCTGCCACAGAGTTCCCCTTGTTTGCCTACAACAACGGGGTGGTCATGACGTCCTGCCGGGAGCTGGACGGCAGCCGCAGCGCCCTTTCCGCAGCCTCCGCCTTCGCCATCGCCACCGCCGGAGCCAACGAAGGCACCCCAACCAAAGAGAAGTACCGCAGGATGTCCTTGGCCAGCGCAGGTAACCAGATCTGCAAAATGTGCTGTTGCTTGTTTGGAAGTCTTATTTCCTGTTTAATGGCGCGGTCCTTACTTTGAAAGTACCATATATACTCGAGTATAAACCGAGTTTTTCAGCCCTTTGTTAGGACTGAAAAAGCCCCCCTCGGCTTATACTCGGGTGAGGGTCCTGGTTGGCTTATATTTGGGTCGGTTTATGTTCATTTTTTATTTTTCTCTATTATTTTACTCTATTATTACATTACAGTATAGTTCTGGTTAACCGACTTCCAGTTAACCGACACTCCGTATTATCCGACATGCCAGGCCCCTTGGGAGGTGCCCATGCACGTTGCTAGGTAGATAGCAAGCTACCTAGCAACACGCACGGGCGCCTCCCAAGGGGCGAGTACTCGGCTTAGGAAAGTGCCCGTGCGTGTTGCTAGGTAGATAGCAAGCTACCTAGCAACGCGCACAGGGTGCTTCCTTCAACCGGCTTGCCGGATAATAGGGCCTCCCTATTATCCGTCGGATCCGGTTATTTGACATTTGGCCCGCCCGTTTATGTCGAATAACCAGAGCTCTACTGTATTTTACTCTATTTAAAATTATTATTACATTTATTATTTTACTCTATTATTATATTTATTATTTTACTGTATTTTTATTGTTACTATTACATTTATTTCATTCTATTTTTATTATTATTAATACATTTATGATTTCACTCTGATATTATTGTTATTACATTTATTCTGTTACTCTATTATTACATTTATTATTTCACTCTATTTAATATTATTATTACATTATTATTTTACTCTATTATTATTAAAAGGATACATAAGCACATTTATTTATTTATTTATTTCCCTCATTTCTATCCCGTCCTTCTCACCCGAAGGGACTCAGGGCGGCTCACAATCTGGCAAAAAATCAATGCCAATGTACAATACAAGAAGATACAACATAAGCAATTAACACAATTGAATAATTTAACAAAATACAATAAATACATTTAAAACCATACAGTATAAAATCTTTGAACCATTCGTCCACAAAACCTTGTACATAAACCTTAAACCTTAATTTACATTGGAGAAGATGAGAATGATTTAATAAGAGTTGGACAGTCTTATCTTAAATTACAGATTTATGTAAAGATTCGAAAACATTTAACCTACTGATGCCTCAATTAATGTAATTTTATTAGTATCTATTTTTATTTCTGAAATATACCACTCTCGGCTTATACTTGAGTCAATCTTTTCCCAGTTTTTTGGTCATAAAATTAGGTGCCTCGGCTTATATTCGGGTCGGCTTATACTCGAGTATATACGGTAGTTGTTCTGCTCCAGAAACCTTGTTTTTGTGGCAGCCACAAACTCGATTTGAATTGGTGGAGACTCTATGAAATATTCATTGAAAACCAGAGCAAAATGTGCTGCTTCAGGATGTCCCTCTCACAATAAACAAAGTTCTTGCAGTTTAAGAAACTTTCCCCATGTTTTTATGATAGAACCAATTAGAAAATGACATTGAGAACCCACATGATAGTGTTACATAGTGTAATTGCACCAGCTGTCTCTTGCCATCCATCCAGGTTTCCCTCCCGATCAAAGGAATGGCGACAAAGAGTTTGTGATCCGAAGGGCGGCCACCAACCGAGTGCTGAATGTCCTCCGGCACTGGGTCTCCAAGCATGCCCAGGTAGGCTCAACACTGCAAGACTCTTGCCTTGTTTGCTTTGTTACATCCAGACTGGCTTTTTCCCAGCCTTGGGCCACAAGGAAGCTTGGCCAACTTGTGTCCTACTCTGGGGATTGGTGCTCATCTCCATTTCTAAGCCAAAGAGCCGGTGTTGTCCTTAGACACCTCCAAGGACATGTGGCCACTGGCATGACTGCATGGAGCACCATGATCTTCCTGTCTGAGTGGTACCTATTGATCTACTCACATCCGTAGACACCTCCAAGGTCATGTGGCCACTGGCATGACTGCATGGAGTGCTGTTACCTTCCCGCAGGAGCGGTACCTATTGATCTACTCACATTTGCATGTTTTTAAACTGCTAGGTTGGCAGGAGCTGGGGCTAACAGCGGGAGCTCACCTCGCTCCCCAGATCACCTATTATTATTAATGTGACTATTACTAGTGCTGGCGGCCCCTGGTGGCACAGTGTGTTAAAGCGCTGAGCTGCTGAACTTGCGGACCAAAAGGTCGCAGGTTCAAATCCCGGGAGCGGAATAAGCGCCCGCTGTTAGCCCCAGCTTCTGCCAACCTAGCAGTTCGAAAACATGCCAATGTGAGTAGATCAATAGGTACTGCTCCTGCGGGAAGGTAACAGCGCTCCATGCAATCATGTCAGCCACATGACCTGGAGATGTCTATGGACAACGCCGGCTCTTCGGCTTAGAAATGGAGATGACTACCAACCCCCCCCCCCCGGATTCGAACCTCCGACCTTTCAGTCCTCAAGTTCAGCAGCTTAGCACTTTAACACGCGGCACCACCAGGGACTCTATACATCTTACTTCTATACATCTTAGCCATCCTTTTTGGTGTCTGGTACCATCTATATATCATTTTATAACTATTTTGAGAATAATAATATAATATTTTATTTATATTTATTTATATTTCACTTTATTTCCCTGGAGGGACTCAGAGCGGATTCCAGATTACACATCTAAGATTCAATGCGTACACCTTTTCCTTGAGTGAACTGGTATAAATCGATTGGGTTCTTTTCTGCCAGGATTTTGAAACAAACGAAGAGCTGAAAAGCAAAGTGATCAGCTTTCTGGAGGAAGTGATCCACGACCCGGAGCTCCTGACGCAAGAGCGAAAAGCCGCCGCCAACATCATAAGGCAAGACGAGGACAAGGGGTGGGAATTAGAGGTCTTCATGTAATAATAATAATAATAATAATAATAATAATAATAATAACAGGAAAAACTCAGCCGCTATCAGGATCTCAAGATTGAACTTCAAAGACTCTGCCAGAAACCAGTGCAGGTGGTCCCGGTGGTGATCGGCACATTCGGTGCCATGCCAAAAGATCTCAGCTGGCATTTGGAAACAATAGACATTGACAAAATCATGATCTGCCAACTGCAAAAGGCCACCCTGCTGGGATCTGCATGTATCATCCGAAAATACATCACACAGTCCTAGACACTTGGAAAATGTTCGACTTGTGATTTTGTGATACGAAATCCAGCATATCTATCTTGTTTGCTGTGTCATACAATAAAATAATAATAATAATAATAATAATAATAATAATAATAATAATAATAATAATAATACATCACACAGTCCTAGACACTTGGGAAGTGTTCGACTTGTGGTTTTGTGATACGAAATCCAGCATATCTATCTTGTTTGCTGTGTCATACAATAATAATAATAATAATAATAATAATAATAATAATAATAATAATAATAATAATATAGTAAAGTCTCACTTATCCAACACTCGCTTATCCAACGTTCTGGATTATCCAATGCATTTTTGTAGTCAATGTTTTCAATACATCGTGATATTTTGGTGCTAAATTCATAAATACAGTAATTACTACATAGCATTACTACGTATTGAACTACTTTTTCTGTCAAATTTGTTGTATAACATGATGTTTTGGTGCTTAATTTGTAAAATCATAACCTATTTTGATGTTTAATAGGCTTTTTCTTAACCTCTTCTTATTATCCAACATATTCGCTTATCCAACGTTCTGCCGGCCCGTTTACGTTGGATAAGTGAGACTCTACTGTAATAATAATAATAATAATATATCACACAGTCCTAGACACTTGGGAAGTGTTCGACTTTTGATTTTGTGATACGAAATCCAGCATGTCTATCTTGTTTTTTTGCCCTTCTTGCCTCGAAAGGGACTCAGGGTGGATCACAAAAGATATAGCCCATAATTTTCTCCCTTTTTCTCCCCAGGACTTTGTCTCAGGATGACCCTGGGGACAACCAGATCACTTTAGAAGAGATTTGGCACATGGTAAGTATGATCAGAATGAGACTTTCCTTTCTTTACTATTGTGCGATGCAATCACATGGAAATCATAAAGACAAGGGAATGGCTAGGTTCATTGCAGGAACGCATTTTTAATACAGTCTTTATGGGCATAGACCAACACAATCACAACGCAGGCATATACAGCAAGAGGAAGTCACAGATAAAAAGGAAAGCACAATTTAAGAGTTACTAACAAGAACACATTTTTAATACAGTCTTTATGGGCATAGACCAACACAATCACAACGCAGGCATATACAGCAAGAGGAAGTTACAGTTAAAAAGGAAAACACAATTAAGAATATTGAGGATAGCTTTGACAGCGTGGTGAGTGAATTAGAACCAGACATCCTGGGGAGTGAGGATAAATGAGCCTTAAGAAGCATTGCTAATAACAACCTAGCAGTTCGAAAACATGCAAATGCGAGTAGATCAATAGGTACCGCTCTGGCGGGAAGGGAACGGCGCTCCATGCAGTCATGACCTTGGAGGTGTCTACGGAGAATAACACATTTTGCAACAATTTTTCCACGAGTATTTCATCATTGAGTCTGAACCAATTGCAGGCTAGTTTGTGGCAGCCACAAAAACAAAGTTTCTGGAGTAGAACGACTACTTTCAAAGTAAGGACTGCACAATTAAACGGGAAATAACACTTTAAAACCAGGAACAGAACATTTTCCCAAATTTTGTAATGCAGAGGGGAAGGTGCACGCAGAGGGGCACACTCCACCGCTCTCAGGAGAGAGTCTTGCCTTTCCCGGCTGAGCCGTTCTTGTTTGTCTTCCGTTGCTTTTAGGCTGCAGGAGTCAAAGCCGAGCCCTTCGAAAACCACTCGGCCTTGGAGATCGCGGAGCAGCTCACCTTGCTGGACCACTTGGTCTTCAAGAGCATCCCCTACGAGTGAGTGAGTGGCCGAGTGAGTGGCCGGCCAGGCCAAAGGGGAAGCGGGAGGAGGGTGGGGAGGAGCCTCAGCCCGGGCCTCTCTCTCTCCTTGTGCAGGGAGTTCTTCGGCCAAGGCTGGATGAAGGGCGAGAAGAACGAGCGGACCCCGTACATCATGCGGAACACCAAACACTTCAACGATGTGAGTTCCTGGAGTGGGTGGAGGGGCAAATTTGGGAAGACCCCCCCCCCCCCTACGCTTTGCAGGAGCGTTTCTTGAACCCGGAACCTTCCTGGAGTGGCCTCTCCATCTCAGACGGAAAGCACTTGGACAAAGGTGAGGCTTCCAAGGGCCTCCTGACATGGAAACGGTTGACGATCTTTAAACTAGGGCCAACTCTACTATTCTATGATTCTAGGAGCTTCCATTGTTCTGTGAATTCCCAACCGGCCAAACCCGTTTCCGCCCAGCGCTGCTCCTCCTGCCCAGTGTGTTTATACGAGGGCTATCCAGAAAGTAGATTACGTTTTGGAATTAAAAATGAACAAAGTATAGGAGAAAACATTTACCATATGCAGTTGATGTTGGGAATCACCCTGGACTACTCAAGTCTAAATATAGTCAGATAGATGATAGATTGAGGGAATCCTTCCCTGTTTCCAAAGCATACCTAGATAGGCTTTACTGTGTTTCACTCTGTCCTGTTTACGTCACATCCCTTACTTTGAAGTTAGTAGAAATGTGAATCTCCAGGGACACTAACTTCTCATTAGTCAGAATGTCTTTTATGGCCCCAATTAACTGGACCATTTTGGTTCATTCCTCTCCCTTTGTTCTTCAAGCTAACAAGAAGCATCTCGCCATCTCTCCTGGAAAGATGTAACTATTTAGATGTTGGTTGTTTTTCCTTTCTTAATTTTCCTTAGAAACCAGTCTAGAGTAGACTAGACAGCTCCCAAGCCTTTCTATCTACAATGGAATTCTTTTTACCTGAATTAATACCTTTTTGAACTTTTATTGAGACTCTGCAGTCCATTGCCATCCTAAATGGTCAAAGGCTTCTCTTTGCTTGCCCCGTGTAAGTAACTGTTGCATTTGAAAGCTTTGCTTTTGCTACTCTGCTGATTTTGGTGGAATCTCCCCCAGAGAGGGTTAAATTGAGTCTAACCGCTCAGAGATGACCACAACACTCAGAACCTTCCTGGAGTGGCCTCTCCATCTCAGACGGAAGGCACTTGACCGGAGGTGAGGCTTCCAAGGGCCTCCTTACATGGAAACGGCTGAGGAGCTTCCATTGTTCAGTGAATTCCCAACCGGCTAAACCCATTTCCGCCCAGCGCTGCTCCTCCTGCCCAGTGTGTTTATACGAGGGCTATCCAGAAAGTAGATTATGTAGAAAATGAACAAAGTATAGGAAAAAACATTGACCATGTGCAGTTGAAAGCCACACTCAAATACTACTTCTCAACATAGTCGCCATTCAAATCTAGGCACTCATCATAGCGATGAATGATCTTGGCAACTCCTTCCCCACAAAACTCTGCCGCTTGCGTCCTCAACCAGCCGGTCACCCCTTCCCTCAGCTGCGCAGCGTTGCCAAAACGCTGCGTTGCCAGCCACCAACCCCCCCTCCCATTGTTGGAATGAGGATGAGGAAAGAACTCTCACCCAAAAGACTCCAGAACTTCACGTGTGCGACCTGCCATGTGGGGGTCTTTTGGAGTCTTTTGGGTATATATAGGCTTTTCCCATCTTTGGCATCTTGGAGGTATACATAGGTTTTTCCCATCTTCGGCATCTTGGAGGTATACATAGGCTTTTCCCGTCTTTGGCATCTTGGAGATATATATAGGCTTTTCCCATCTTCGGCATCTTGGAGGTGTGTGTGTGTGTGTGTGTGTGTGTGTGTGTGTATGTATGTATATATATATATATATATATATATATATATATATATATATATAGGCTTTTCCCATCTTTGGCATCTTGGAGGTATATATAGGCTTTCCCCATCTTTGGCATCTTGGAGGTGTGTGTGTGTGTGTGTGTGTGTGTGTGTGTATATATATATATATATATATATATATATATATATATATATGCTTTTCCCATCTTCGGCATCTTGGAGGTATATATAGGCTTTTCCCATCTTTGGCATCTTGGAGGTATATATAGGCTTTTCCCATCTTTGGCATCTTGGAGGTATGTATAGGCTTTTCCCATCTTTGGCATCTTGGAGGTGTATATATAGGCTTTCCCCATCTTCGGCATCTTGGAGGTGTGTGTGTGTGTGTGTGTGTGTGTGTGTGTGTGTGTATATATATATATATATATATATATATATATATATATATATATATAGGCTTTTCCCATCTTCGGCGTCTTGGAGGTATATATAGGCTTTTCCCATCTTTGGCATCTTGGAGGTATATATAGGCTTTTCCCATCTTCGGCACCTTGGAGGTATGTATAGGCTTTTCCCATCTTTGGCATTTTGGAGGTATGTATAGGCTTTTCCCATCTTCGGCATCTTGGAGGTATGTATAGGCTTTTCCCATCTTCGGCACCTTGGAGGTAGATATAAGCTTTTCCCATCACAGACTTGAGCGGTGTGAGGTTGAATTCCAAGACTTCGTTCCGAGGAGGCCCTTCTCGGAGGCTTCTGAAACAGAGAGCAGCTCTCTTCTCTCTCACGGCTCCCTCCCTTTCCCTGCAGGTCAGCAACCTGATTGCCTCCGAGATCCTCCGCAACGAGGAGGTCACGGTCCGGGTCAGCACCATTGAGAAGTGGGTGGCCGTGGCCGACATCTGCCGCTGCCTCCACAACTACAACGCGGTGCTGGAGATCACGTCCGCCTTCAACCGCAGCGCCCTTTTCCGCCTCAAGAAGACCTGGCTGAAGGTCTCCAAGCAGGTGGGTGCCGCTCAAGCACAAAAGCTAAAACCTGGCTGCTTCCTGCCTAGGGGAATCCTTTGTTGGGAGGTATTAGCTGGCCCTGATAGTTTCCTGTCTGGAATTCCCCTGTTTTCTGGGTGTTGTTCTTTATTTACTGTCCTGATTCTAGAATTCTTTTAATGTTGGGAGCCAGGTTTTGTTCATTTTCATGGTTTACTCTGTTCTGTTGAAATTGTCCACATGCTTGTTGACAGGGGAATTCCAGACAGGAAACAATCAGGGCCAGCTAACACCTCTCTTGTTTGTAACTCGGGCATGACCTGCACAACCTCTTCCCTGGATTTCGAGCAGTTCAACAACATTCATGTTGGGCATTCAGTTCTTAGCCCTGCTGTCCAATGAAAAGCTTCCGAAATGGCCACCCCTGCTTCTTGCTTTTGGGGAGGGTGGCCAACTGACCGTCCTCTTCTTTGCAGACAAAGGCACTGATTGACAAGCTGCAGCGGCTGGTGTCTTCAGAGGGACGCTTCAAGAACCTACGGGAAGCCCTGAAAAAGTAAGCGGCCATTTGGTCAAGGGACCATTTGGTCACTCTTCTAGATGGCAGGGATTAATTTCGTATCTTACTGGTTGACCCACAACTAGCCTTTCTCCTGCTCTCCCACTGGTCCAGTGCGGTGCAATATTGTCATACATTTCGTATTGACTTTTTCTTCTTCTTCCTTTCAGCTGCGACCCGCCCTGCGTCCCTTACCTGGGCATGTACCTGACGGACCTGGCCTTCATCGAAGAGGGCACCCCGAATTACACGGAGGACGGCCTGGTCAACTTCTCCAAGATGAGGATGGTGAGCCGTCCTTCTGGTTCGGGAAAGCAGAATTCCTTGGGAGCCAGTGAGGGGCAAAGTGTCCCAGGGGGAGAAGAGCATTTCGAATGGGGAGGGAGCAGAGGGGCCGCCTCATCTCTGAGTTATCCATACTGGGGTTCCAACCTCTCTCTAGTAATAATAATAATAATATCTATAAAATTATAGATATTATAAAATAATAATAATTTCTAAGTTCTCCATCCTGGGGTTCCAACCTCTATCCAATAATAATAATAATAATAATAATAATAATAATAATAATAATAATAATAATAATAATAATCAAAAATCAGAAACTCCTCAAAACACAGCAGACAAAGAGTCAGTACAAGAAAACTGCACTACAAACTAGAGCTGACAGCTGGCAAACAAAACATTGCATGGAAAGTTCCTTGACAAAATTGAAGGAAAAGCTGACAAGAAGAAGACCTGGCTCTGGCTCATGAATGGGACCCTGAAGAAGGAGACAGAAGGCCTGATCCTTGCAGCCCAGGAGCAAGACATCAGAACAAATGCAATCAAGGCCAAGATCGAAAAATCAGCTGATGACCCAAAATGCAGACTCTGCAAGGAAACTGACGAAACCATGGATCATATCCCCAGCTGCTGTAAGAAAATCACACAGACAGACTACAAACAGAGGCACAACTATGTGGCCCAAATGATTCATTGGAACTTATGCCTCAAGTACCACCTCCCAGCAGCAAAGAACTGGTGGGATCACAAACCTGCAAAAGTATTGGAAAATGAGCACGCAAAGATACTGTGGGACTTCTGAATCCAGACTGACAAAGTTCTGGAACACAACACACCAGACATCACAGTTGTGGAAAAGAAAAAGGTTTGGATCATGGATGTCGCCATCCCAGGTGACAGTCGCATTGACGAAAAACAACAGGAAAAACTCAGCCGCTATCAGGACCTCAAGATTGAACTTCAAAGACTCTGGCAGAAACCGGTACAGGTGGTCCCGGTGGCGATCGGCACATTGGGTGCTGTGCCAAAAGATCTCAGCCGGCATTTGGAAACAATAGGCATTGACAAAATTACGATCTGCCAACTGCAAAAGGCCACCCTACTGGGATCTGCACGCATCATCCGAAAATACATCACACAGTCCTAGACACTTGGGAAGTGTTTGACTTCTTCTTCTTCTTCTTCTTCTTATTATTATTATTATTATGACACAGCAAACAAGATAGATATGCTGGATTTCGTATCACAAAATCACAAGTCGAACACTTCCCAAGTGTCTAGGACTGTGTGATGTATTTTCGGATGATGATGATGATGATGATGATGATGATTAGAGAGAGGTTGAAACCCCAGAATGGAGAACTTAGATATGACTGTTTTATAGATATTATTATTATTTCAGTCCTAAAACAGGGCTGAAAAACTAGGCTTATACACGAGTATATATAGTAATTATGTCCCTATTAGTCATTACATTGCGCTTGGCCCTTCCTTCCTTCCTTCCTTCACAAGCAGTACATTTGTGGAATTCCCCTCTTTCTCTTGGCACAGATTTCCCACATCATCCGAGAAATCAGGCAGTTTCAGCAGACGGCCTACAAAATCGAGCACCAAGCAAAGGTCAGTGCTTCACAATGCGGGGCTCAAGAAAAAGGTGTCAAAGCTCAAAGCTCTCCGAATGCCACCTAGTGACTGTTTTCGGCATTGACATGAATCTGTGGTGCCGTGTTTCCGGTGAACTCTGCAGAAGAGGCTTCAGCTGCACTTCTTTCAGTGTTCTCTCAGGCTCCTTCCACATTGCCCTATATCCCAGGATCCGATCCCAGATTACCTGGCAGTGGAGACTCATATAATCCAGTCCAAAGCAGATAATCTGGGATCCGATTTATCCAGCCTTGCCAGTGCTCAAGAGATGTTTTGCTTTCCATGGCTATTTTATATACAGGCTGTGCCCAAGTTACGGACAAGAGAGGCTCTGTAGGTTTGTTTTTAAATTAAATTTGCATGTCAGTCGGAAAAAGGGACATTTAACTTCATATATATATATCTATATATATAAAAGAGTGATGGCATCGCGGCACCGAGCAAAACAACTAAACTACAGGCCCCCCAACCTTGAAATTGGACAACACAGCCCATCATCCACGCCTCTAGGTTGATACAATAAAAAATCCCGTCCAAAACCTCCATGGGACCTTAAACCCCCAGCCGTCAGCCTGGCTGGAAGGCCCCATGGTGATCGGAGGAGGAGGGGCCTCCACGCGGTTGGGCCGCGGAGTAAACATTCTCAGGCCGCAGCGGGGCCCCAGCAGGCGTGGAACAACCCCCCCCCCAGCGCCACCTCCTCCATGCGCCACAGGCCGGAGGGAGCCCCCCCCCCGACCCACCTCAGCCTCGCGAGGCTGCGAGGCCCCAAGGTTTCTTTTCTTTTTTTCTTTTTTTGGGATGTGGAGGCCTGCAGAGCCGAAGGCGGGGGGGGGCTTCCAGAAAGGCCCCCCCCTCCCCATGAAGACCACCGCAGCCTCCTCCGTGCCCCGCAGGCCTCAGGGCCACGAGAGAGCCGGAGCCCGAACCTTCCCCCCAAGATCCACCTCCGCCTCCCCCCAGGCCGGAGGGAGGCCGCAAGGACCAAGGTTTCCTTTCTTTTAACTATTTTCTTTTGGAGATAAACGCCTCAAGGCCGGGAAGCGCCCTGGCCCCAAGGAGGGAGGCCCCCAGGCCCCAATGTTTGGGTTTAGGTTTTTTTTAGATGGAGGCCTCTCAATTCCAGAAAGGAAACAACTGGGCCAGCTAACACCTCCCAACAAAGGATTCCCCCAGGCAGGAAGCAACAATAACATCTCTAAAATCAGGACATTACATAAAGAAAACACTCTGAAAATGGGCATTCCAGAAAGGAAACCAACAGGGCCAGCTAACACCTCCCAACAAAGGATTCCCCCAGGCAGGAAACAACCAGGCTTCCAAACAGCAAGGCTATTCAGTGCTGTTCAGCCTAAGCAAGCAAGTTCCCCTTCATAGTACACCCTCAGGGTTTCAAGCCATGAGGCTACTTCGTCTCATTCAGCCTGCCCAAGAAAGGATGCCCCTATGTAGAAAGCAGTCAGTCTTTGAAACAGCGAGGCTATTCAGTGCCATTCAAATTGGCTAAAAACCCATTTCCCTACAACGCAAGTACCCAGCCTTCCAAGCAGGAAACCCATTCCATTGTATTCCACCTCACCAAACAACGATTCACATAAGGAGAAAACACCCAGACTTTAAGACTGCAAGGCTATTCACTGCTATTCCAACTGGTCAACAAATGATTCCCATCAGCCACAGCAACGCGTGGCCGGGCACAGCTAGTATATATATATATATATATACACACACACACACACACACACATATACAGTAGAGTCTCACTTATCCAAGCTAAATGGGCCGGCAGAACCTTGGATAAGCGAATCTCTTGGATAATGAGGGATTAAGGAAAAGCCTATTAAACATAAAATTAGGTTATGATTTTACAAATTAAGCACCAAACATCATGTTATACAACAAATTTGACAGAAAAAGTAGTTCAATACGCAGTAATGTTATGTAGTAACTACTGTATTTACGAATTTAGCACCAAAAAATCATGATATATTGAAAACATTGGCTACAAAAATGCCTTGGATAATCCAGAACCTTGGATAAACGAGTCTTGGATAAGTGAGACTCTACTATATATATACAGTAGCATCAGGATGAAGGACTTGATGAAGCCTTCTGTCCACAGCTGACCAAACAAGTACAAAGAAGAGATATAGTAGTCATGGGCGATTTCAACTATCCCGAAATCTGCTCGAAAACAAACTTGGCCAAGAGTACAAAGTCCAACAAATTCCTCACTTGCCTTGCGGACAATTTTATGGTCCAGAAGGTAGAAGAGGCAACAAAGGGATTGGCAACTCTTGATCTAATCTTAACAAATGTGGAAAACCTGATCAATACAGTCAAAGTAGTCTGATCCTTAGGGGCAAGTGACCATGTGCTCCTGCAGTTTGCAATACAAATGAAGGCTGAAACATGCATTCTGGACTTTAAGAGAGCTGACTTCCAAAAATGAAGGAAATGCTGAGCGGCATTCCATGGACGCTAGTATTAAAAGACAAGGGAGTTAAGGATGGATGGGAGTTTGTTCTCAAGTCACTTCTGACACAATAAAAAAAATAGATTTGGAAGGGACCCCCAAAGACCATCCAGTCAAACCCTGTTCTTACCTAGGAGTTATTTGTAACTTGGGGACTGCCTGTACCTATAAATCCAGAGCCGTGTCAAAATGTCTTGGGCCGAGAAGGGTGGCAAGTGGAATAAGTTTGGGGAGATATCTTGGAGATGCCTCTTTCTGTCCCGGTCTCAACCCACGTGGCTTCGTTTTCTTTCCCTCCAGGTGACCCAGTACCTCCTGGACCAGTCGTTCGTGATGGACGAGGAGAGTCTCTACGAAGCGTCTCTGCAGGTCGAGCCCAAGCTGCCCACCTGAGCCCCCAACGCAGAGGCCCATCCTCTCTGGCCGTGGTGTACACACCTTGTAGCATATTGTACATAATCGCGGCTCTGTTCTGTTTCTTCCGGGGAGGGGTGGGGGGAGTCCGTGGCTGAGTCTCTGCTTCATCTGTGCTTCTGTAAGATCTGCCGCCCCATTGCCCACCCCCCGCCGTTTGCCCTCGGACCCTTTTTGCTGGGAGACACGTCACACTATGTAACGCGATTTTTGTTCCGGGGTTATCAATGCCATCTCCTAATCGGAAACCTAATCGGTCCGATCATAAAAACATAGGAAAAGTTTACTCAACTGCACAAACTTTGACGTTTTAGCTATAGTTTCCCGATCAACATCTCTTAGAACGGGACATGGGCAAACTTGGGCCCTCCAGGTGTTTTGGACTTCAACTCTCACAATTCCTAACAGCCGGTAGGCTGTTAGGAATTGTGAGAGTTGAAGTCCAAAACACCTGGAGGGCCCAAGTTTGCCCATGCCTGTCCCCTCCAGACATTCCCTGTAAACCCGGAAGCAATCGCTACAAAAGCCAAAAAAACACGAGTTTCCCAGGTGCGGGAATATCCCGATTTCGAGACGAATATCCAGATCTCTGCATGTCTGTATGTCCCTGCAATTGGAAACCACAGAATTTTAAAATCTGGATTTGTTCCTGGATTTTAGATGTTTGTTCCTGATTGGTCAGTTCCCCCAAAAAATATTTATTTATTTGCAGTATTTATATTCTGCCCTTCTTTCTCACCCTGAAAGGGACTCAGGGCGGATCACAATGCACATATACATGGCAAACATTCAATGCCATTAGACAGACACATATAGACAGACACAGAGGCAATTTAACATTTTCCAGCTTCCGGCTTCATGAGGGTAACATATAGACAGACACAGAGGCAATTTAACATTTTCCAGCTTCCAGCTTCATGAGGGTAACATAGACAGACACAGAGGCAATTTAACATTTTCCAGCTTCCGGCTTCATGAGGGTAACATATAGACAGACACAGAGGCAATTTAACGTTTTCTAGCTTCCAGCTTCATGAGGGTATGATCGATGAAGCCGGAAGCAGCTTCACCATCCACTTATGACACCGAGTCCTTGATGGAGTACTTCCTCCTATTCCACACACTGCTGACAGTTTTATGATGTCGTAAATTAGTTAAATTAGCCTCCCCACATAAAGCGGTACCTAAATTTTCTACTTGAAGGATGCAACTGTCTTTCGAGCTGCTTAAGTCAACAGCGAGCTAGGTTATTAATGGTCGGGAGCTCAATCCAACCCGGTCTTTGATCTCAGTCAGTAGTGATTTATTGCAGATGGCTACTAACCAGCTGCGCCACAGCCTGGCCCTTCTAAAAAAAAAGGCGACACTTGAGTAGAAGGCAAAAACGTTGCCCTGGGCAGAGGAACTTTGTCCTTCACCTGTTTAATGAAGTTTGTGGTAGAAAAATGAAGTTCCTAGGGTGCAACAAGTACTTGTACATCACGTATTACACAATGAATCAGGAACAGACACTTTCAAACCAGGAACAGAATGTCATCATTACTGTAGTTAGTCAGACCTTGTTGTATGGCCATCTGTGCAGACATGTTTCGTGGTGTACTTGTGCCACAGGATGATGTTGCCGGGTTATACATGTTCGTTCCTCATTGGGTGTATGATGTATGTAGTTAATGGTAGTTAATGGCTGACAACATGGGTACAGTTTAGTAAATAGCAAAAACTTACTACTGGTTGTTGGCACATGGATGTGCTGGAGAGGAATGTAAATACCCAGAGCCAAGGTCATGCAGGTGGCTAATAGAAACAACATTGTATAACCCAGGAGCAGCACCACATTGTTGCATGCCACAACCAAATCTGTCTGGACAGATGGCCAGGCAGCCAGGCTCTGAAAAGTGTCAATAATGAGACAGTTCTGTTCCTGGCTTGAAAGTGTGTGTTCCTGTTTTGTTGTGCAGTGCTGACTTGGGCAGAAGTGGTCTTACTCCATTAGGTTTATTTCTGTGGCAGATATTTCATGAAACATCTATAGTTTTTCTGGCCAGGACAAAGAACTTTTGCAGAGATCCGCATATTCGTATATCTGCATATCCGTATATCCGCATCCTGGGGCTTTTAAAAAAATGCTGCCGAGGTTTTCAGTGGAAGTCCCATGGCGGTTATTTTCAGAGCCTCTAAATCTCAGAATAAGTATGGACAACGGAGGCAGAAATCCTAGGTCTGTCTCTACGTGGATCTCTTCTGAAGTCCTGGGATTTTTTGCCTCTGTTTAAAATCCATGATTTAGTGCTGTCTGGAAGCGCCCTCAACTAATTGTAATATCGTGGCAGCCACAGAAACAAAGTTTCTGAAGTATAGCAACTATATTCAGAATAAGGATGGCACAGTGGAACAGGAAATACGACTTTCAAACCAGGAACAGAATCTTGCAAATGTTACATAGTGTTGTGGAAGCCGACGGAGCAGAGGGCAAGGGGGGAGAGCAGGCGTGGGTCCAAAGGGCCCCTTTTTGGACTTTCTCCTCTTGCTCCTCTCTCCCCTTGTTCCTCCGAGGCTCAGCAATGGGAAACGGAGGGTGCAAAGTCTGTTTGCACAGGCAAGCATTGCACACAGACCCCCAAATTTAGGCCCCTTTGCAGCCGTCAAGGCTTGCTTGGATGAAGAGCCACCCATTTGTGCAATCCTGTGCATGAATCAGGCCCAAATCCATTATAGAAGGGGACCCCAGTGGACTGGATGGCCTTTGGGGAGCCCTTTCAATTCTGTTAGAATATAAATTGTCTAGAAGTCTGGTAGAGTCTCTCTCTGGGTTGTTTTTATAGCCGAGTCTGGATGGCCATCTGTCGGGAGGGCTCAGGTGGTGTCTTTACGGCAGAAGGGGGTTGGACTGGATGACCTTTGGGGATTCCTTTCAACCCTACTGGAATACAAACCGCCTGGGTGTCTGGTAGAGTCTCTCTCTGGGGTTTGTTGAGCAAAGGTTAGATGGACATCTGTAGGGAGGGCTTTGATTGTGCTTTTCTTTATGGCCAAAGGTGTTGGACGGGATGACCTTTGGGGATCCCTTTCAACTCTGTTGAAATAAAAACTGCCATGGAATCTGATGGAGTCTCTTTCTCTAGAGGTTTCTAAGTAGAGGCTGCATGGCTATCTGTCGAGAGGGCTCGGTTGGTGTCTTTATGGCAGATGGAGGTTGGACTGGATGACCTTTGGGGATCCCTTTCAATTCTGTTGTAATATAAACTGCCTGCGAGTCTGGTAGAGTCTCTCTTTGGATTTTTTTTAAAGCTGAGTCTGGATGGCCATCTGTCAGGAGGGTTCGGATGGTGTCTTTATGGCAGATGGGGGTTGGACTGGATGACCTTTGGGGATCCCTTTCAATTCTATTAGAATATAAACTTCCTGGGAATCTGGTAGAGTCTTTCTCTGAGTTCGTTTTAAAGCCAAGTCTGGATAGCCATCTGTCGGGAGGGCTTGGATGGTGTCTTTATGGTTGGACTGGATGACCTTTGGGGATCCATTTCAACTCAGTTGAAATATAAGTTGCCATGGAGTCTGGTGGAGTCTCTTTCTCTGGAAGTTTAAAAGTAGAGGCTGTATGGCCATCTGTTGAGAGGGATCAGATGGTGTCTTTATGGCAGAAGGGGTCAGACTGGATGATCTTTGGGGATCCCTTTCAACTCTGTTGGAATATAAGCTGCTATGGAGTCTAGTAGATTTTTTTAAACAGGCTGGATGTCCGTCTGTCGAGAGGGATCGGATGGTGTCTTTATGGCAGAAGGGGGTCTGGCTGGATGACCTTTGGGGATCCCTTTCAACTCTGTTGAAATATAAGCTGCTATGGAGTCTAGTGAATTCTCTTTCTCTGGAATTTTTAAACAGGCTGGATGGCCATCTGTCGAGAGGGATCGGACGGTGTCTTTATGGCAGAAGGGGGTCAGGCTGGATGACCTTTGGGGATCCCTTTCAACTCTGTTGAAATATAAGCTGCTATGAAGTCTAGTGGATTCTCTTTCTCTGGAATTTTTAAACAGGCTGGATGGCCATCTGTCGAGAGGGATCGGACGGTGTTGTTATGGCAGAAGGGGGTCAGGCTGGATGACCTTTGGGGATCCCTTTCAACTCTGTTGGAATATAAGCTGCTATGGAGTCTAGTGGATTTTTTAAAACAGGATGGATGTCCGTCTGTCGAGAGGGATCGGATGGTGTCTTTATGGCAGAAGGGGTCAGACTGGATGACCTTTGGGGATCCCTTTCAACTGTTGAAATATAAGCTGCTATGGAGTCTAGTGGGTTTTTTTAAACAGGCTGGATGTCCGTCTGTCGAGAGGGATCGGACGGTGTCTTTATGGCAGAAGGGGGTCAGGCTGGATGACCTTTGGGGAAACCTTTCAACTGTTGAAATATAAGCTGCTTTGGAGTCTAGTGGGTTTTTTTTAAACAGGCTGGATGGCCATCTGTCGAGAGGGATCAGATGGTGTCTTTATGGCCGAAGGGGTCAGACTGGATGGCCTTTGGGGGTCTGCTGTGGGGAGGCCCCCCTTGTCTTTTGGCTCCTGTCCTTGTGGGGAAGGGGCTTTTGTCCACGCGCTCTTGTCTGTCGACCCGCTTGTGAGACTTCTTTGTGACCTAGACGTAGAAAGGGGTGAGGATGGGGAGGAGGCCGATGACCACCGCGACCACGTGTTCCTCTTACATCTACTGTAATCCCGGCTCACCACTTGGCTGCTGGCCGGAGTATAGTGATGCAGTGCTTCTTCTGTGAATATGATTATTATTATGATTATTATTTTCCCTTATTTTACAAACACTGTACAGTACAGAAGCCCCGGCGACTCTCTGCGTGGCAGGCATGCTCCACACGGCCATGGAAATCCAGAAAAAAACCCTTTATTTTCGCTGTAAGCAATACTCATCGGTACCAGAAGAAATATATATTTCAACTTACAGCTTGTTTGGGGGAAGAGAGAAAAATAGGGTTCGGGGCGGGAAGTGGGGGGGGGGGGGAGAAGATGAGGAAAATTTCCATTTTTGTACAAATATATGTTTCCTGATTACCTCTTGCTAATAAATCTATTCTATCTCAGGGTAACGAGGCCTTGGCAAATGTGTATCAATAATAAATCAGATCAATAAATAAGTCCAGACATCTACCGGGATGGTTCACATAAGCACTTCAATAGGGTTTCATAGTGTTCATATTTAATTCCACTTTAATGTGGGTTGGCAGATATAGGAGCCCTTGGTGGCGCAGCGGGTTAAACCGCTGAGCTGCTGAACTTGCTGGCGGAAAGGTTTCTGGCTTTGAGTCTACACTGCCATATAATCCAGTTCAAACCAGATTATCTGTATTTTATAGGCAGTGTGGAAGAGGCCTGTCCCCCGGGTGCCATTGTGGCTGAGTGGGTTGCTATGACATGAAGTGGGCGGGGCCTAAAGGGGTGGGGACTAACCTTCTGACTGGCAGCCAGGGGGAGAACGGCTCTTCCTTGTCCTCTGTAATTTGGACTTTATTTTTCTAGGGTTTTTTTTATTGAAAGACATAAATTGGATGACTATGTCTTTTGTGGCCAAATTTGGTGTGATTTGGTTCAGTAGTTTTGTTGTTTACTCCGTAGGAAAAACACACATTATATGTTTATATATATAGACTAGCTGTGCCCGGCCACGCGTTGCTGTGGCAAAGTATGTTGGTATGGGAAATAAATTCTTGAGGAATTATCTGATTAGAACTGGATTATATGAGGCTCCTTCTTCACATCTGTATAAAATGCACACTGAAGTGGATTATATGGCAGTGTGGAGTCCAGATAATCCAGTTCAAAGTAGATAATATAAGATCATAAATGGGTAATATAGCTGTGTGGAAGGGCCTTGAGTCTACACTGCCATCTAATCCAGTTAAAATCTGATCATCTGTATTTTATAGGCAGTGTGGAAGAGGCCCAAGTGAGGCCTAACTCTGCCTGTCCCCTGTTGCTAGGAGACCAAGTGGGCGGAGCTTAGCCTTCTAACTGGCAGCAATTGGATAAAAACAATTCTTCCTCTCCCCCTAATTAGGGCTTTTTCCCCCCTTTTTGTTGTATGAACGTAGAGGCATGGATGAGGGGTTGTGCTGCCAAGTTGAGTGTTTCTGGGATGTGTAGTTTTGTTGTTTTGTCCTAGGCCGAAATTTCATTACCCTTTTATTTATATAGATAGAAGATAAGATATACCATCTGCCAGATAGTAATCATTCAAAAGAAAACTATCCAAGGTGAGATGAATCCTTAAGTATATTCTGAGCTTTCTTAAGGTGGCAGGATTTATTGTAAAACTTCTTCAAAGAGGGGAGAAAGCGGGCAGCCTGTCATTCTCTGGAGTGCCTTCCTATCTAGAGCCACTGTGCAAATGGCAAACCCGATGCAATAGATGCAGTAGGTTAGAACCCTCTCTATAGCACAACAATGAAAAGTCACCAGGAGTTTCTCGTTTCATGGTTGGTTCCTTAAAAGTTTCAGACAATAATGCAAACTCGGCTGGGCCACCTTCACCAACACAGGTGAATGCTACCCCAGGGCAAGTCTTCAAGAACAATAGAGCACCCAAGGACTTAACACACTCTCTTCTGTGCCTACCTAACTAACTGGGCAGGTTTCCCTGAACAATCGATCACCCAGAGCTTCAAACAATCTCTTCACCAACACAGCCTCAATAGGAACCAAGAGGGCCAAGGTATTGACAACTCCAGCACACCCCCTGTTCGGGTATCAGCCAGCATGCCAAGGCCTTAAATCAAGAAATAGTTTCCTAAGATCTACAGAGATTCTGTTGGGAGGTTAATTAGCTCTGAACCACCCTGATTTATTGGTGAGAGGTCTCTCACCAATTCATCTTCCGTCAGACCGCTTAAGCAACTGGCTAACGACACCACAGTCGTAA